>NW_025423281.1:909597-1015633 GCF_020497125.1 Mauremys mutica
AAAAAGCAGAACCAAAGGAGTCACTGTGGGGGATCCCCTCAGACACTGACCGTACGGCAGCCACACCCCAGCAGGGGGGATATGGAGTCAGGAACTGGATTTTCCTCTGTCTGATTCTCATCTTTTCCACAGGAAAGTGACTCTACCCAGGGTGCAGCAATACATCTGTCTGGGCAGATTAGAGATCTGGAAATCTCTCTCCAAACTCTTCTCTCCCACAGCCCCTTTCAGTCTCTCTTTCTCCTTCTATCTCCTTTTCCCCTCTCCCTGCCCGTCTGGTAGGAAAGTCCCATTCCTGGGTAGTTTGCTCCCCCATGGCTGGATTTGCTCCTACAATTGTTAATTGGATGAGAAATGAGGGGGGGGTCTGTTTGTGCAGAGTCACTTTCTTGCCAGACCCCAGCATTTTCCCTTCGTTTCTTTCAGTTACCTGGAGACTCTGGCTCAGAATTTAGTATTAACAGGGCCCAGGGCTGCCCTAGGGGGCTAGGACCAGCTGGAGAAAGTCATCCCCTGGGCCGGGCAGAGAAGCAGCTTTAATTCAGGTCACTTCCCAGCACAGAACCCCGCTGGGGGAGCAGCAGCTGCTAAGCCTGGTCTCCCAGATCACTATGGAGGCTGCAGCCTCTGACCCAGGAAGCTGAACCCCAGTATCCTGAGCAGAGAGAGACAGAGCGTTTGAGCAGCTTCCCTCCTTTAGCTCTCTGGGGAGAGCAGCTAATGAGAGCCCCTCCTCACAGGGAGAACCGCTGATCTCATTTGTCCCACTGTCCATCTGGAGTCACTCCTTGTCCTTCCATACAGTGACTCTGGATTAACATTGGTCTCAATTAAACCAGATTTCAGAAAGAATGAGTCCAGAATGCTGTGGAAGAGACCATCGTGTGGCAGTGCTGACCCCCTTCCCACCTCCCTCATACCCCAGATCTAGGACAAGGACTGGGGGGCACAATTTTCCAAATGGAACTGAAAGTTCTTGCAGTTTTCAAAAGAGGAGAAAAGCAAAATCTGTGATTTCACACTAACAGTGACTGATAAGTGGATAGAAAGTGATCACAGTGACAGGGCTGGTGACTGGGGAATGCCCGGCAGTGCTTGGAGCCAGGACTCTGACACAAGTTGATCAGAGAGTAGGATCATGGTTAGTAGCAGCCCCCAGACACTCCCCAGTACCCAGAGCCCAGACCCCACAGCCAGGGGCAACAGACACCCCCTAGCCAGGGTCCCACCAGATATTCCCTGGGACGCAGCTCCCAGAATCCCTGGCCAGGGACCCCAGATACCCCTCAAAGCCCCACCGGCCAGGGAATCCCCACCAGACCATGACTGTCAGGTTGGGAATCCCAAAGGGTTCCCCCCACCAAGTGCCCCCAGCAGCCAGGGACACCCCACCAGGAACTCAGTTCCTCACTGCCTGCCTAGGACACCCCCCTGATTTCCAGCAGGATCTGCCATGTCGTTTGTCTGGGACCCCCTCCTCTGCCATGATGCTTTTCAGTGGGACCCTTCACTTTGCTTGCCTGGCATCCCCTGAGCTAGTGCCAGAGCTCCGCTCCCCCCCCCCCCCCCGGGCACGGCAGCGATGCCAGGAGCCAGCCGGGGAAGCCCAGACAGAGCCCCTGGCACAGCACCAGCTTCCCTCTAACCCCCTGCCCCACCCTCAAGAGATGCCCAACTCCACTGTTCTGCAGCCACCAGCGACACCCACCTCCAGGACCCAAAGCCTCAGGGCTGGGCACATCAGAACCAACCCCCCCAAACCTCCAGAACCCACCAATTTGATTAGGGTCCCACCTGCCCAGTCACCTAAACAACTCCCACTACCACAACACCCCTTCAGCTCCAGCTGAAATCTCCCCACACAGACACCCCTTCCCCCAGTGCAACACTGTTACCTCACAGCGCCTGAGAAGTGGATAGAAAGTGACCACCGGCCCCTGCTGGCCAGTCACACAGGCAGAGGGAGCCCTGGGGGATGTCTCTTGAACAGGAGAATGGAAGGCCTGGAGGGACAAAATAGGTAAGAAATGTTCATGCCTGTTACTAACAAATAATGGCGACCATGGATCCACCCCAGAGGTGGCTGCATCTTAGCACTGTGGGAATCAACCCCTCACAGAGACCATTTGTCATGGGGTTTGGGATACTTCTGGACCCACACTGCACTCACAGAGACCTCCTCATCCCGTGCCAGCTGGAGAAAAGAAAAGGGTCCAGCCAACTCTCCCGTTACCACTTGGAACCACTGATCCCCCAAACAGGGGGAGGCCTCTGGCTTTGATGGGTATTAAAGATGTGGCTGGTCTCTTTCTTCGGCAAACATTTTAACACAGATAAAGGGGGGAAGAAATGGTTCTCTAAGGAGAGGGGAAAGATCAACACTGGGAAATTTAACCCCCTGCAACCTCCAGGATGGAGAATGATTCAGGGCAACAGGTTTCCTCTAAGAAAGGAGAAGTTGCTGGGATTGAGAAACATGGGGAACAGCCCCAAACATGAAAGGATTTTTAATTGATATTTGATAATAATGTAGAAGTGAAAGAGAAAGGGGGGAAATCTGAGAGATTTTGGCTCTATTTTTGCAAATAATAGAGAGGAAAGTGGAAAATCAAAGGGATTTTATACAAGTTTATATCTGATCTGCAGTAAAATGTCAGTGTTTCACATCAGTATTTGTTAAATGAAGAGAGAGGAAATGGGCAACATTTGCAAACATTTTATATCTATGTTCAAGAAGCTGAGAAAAGGGGTAAATCTGAGATTTTCTTGGTATTTTATAATTAGAGAGAAAGGGGGGAAATCTCAGGGCATATTCAATTAGAAACAAATAACTAGAGAGAAGTGGAGCAAATGTTTAGGGTATTTTATATCAACCTTTGAGATGTGCAGAGAAAACGTGTCACGACCTGCAACTGGAGGTGGAAAATCAGACTCCTGGAGAGACCAGGGGGAAATGGGGGGGGACGGGAGAGCGGCTCATTGGGGGGGAAAGGGGCGAATCTCGCCGGATTTTATAGCCCGGGTGAGACACTGAGCGAGAAAAGGGGCAGAACTGGAGAGAATTTGTATCGGGGGCGAGAGGCGAGTGGCACAAACAGGGACAGGATCCAATTAACCCCCCTCCCCCCCCGCGTCCCACTGACCTTCTCCCCCCCCCGCCCGACACCCCCCTCACTCCCAGGGCCCCCCCCGCCGGGCCCCGCCCCCATCCCAGCGGGGGGGGGGGGCGGATCCTGCTGCGGCTCCGCTGGGGCCGAGGCGGCTCCGAGGCTTCTGCCGGGTTCCCCGGGGCAGAGTCACGTGCCCGCCCCCCCAGCGTCTCTCACTCCCCGGGGTCTCTCACTCCCCGGGGGCTCCGGGCGGGGCTGGGGCGGGCAGAGCCCGGGGCTGCCCGGGGGGCGGGGCCCAGCTGGAGAAACGCCCCCCCCCCGACCCCCCCCCGCGGGGAGCAGCAGCGGCTCAGCCCGGACCCGGCTCAGGCGGAGGCGGCAGCAGCAGCTTTGTTCTCCCGCCCCCAGGGGGCTCGCACAGAGCATGCGCGATTTTACCTGCTGAAACCCTCCCTTACCTGGGCCGGAGAAGGCGGAAGCGGCCCCGGGGCAGGCTGGGAGATGTAGTTCCTGACTCTCCCTGGACCGGAAGTGACGTTGGGGAGAGAGACCAAGCGGAGCTGCAAACGCGCGCGAGCCCCTGCGGCTCTGCCTGGCTCGCGCGGGGCCGTTGGAGCCTCTCTGCCCGCCCCAGCCCCGGTGAGTGAGAGACCCCGGGGGGGGGCGCTGGGGGGGGCGGGCACGTGACTCTGCCCCGGGGAACCCGGGAGAAGCCTCGGAGCCGCCTCGGCCCCAGCGGAGCCGCAGCAGGATCCGCCCCCCCCCCCCGCTGGGATGGGGGGCGGGGCCCGGCGGGGGGTCCCTGGGGGGAGGGGGGTGTCGGGCGGGGGGGGGGAGAAGCTGGGGGGGGGAAGGTCAGTGGGACGCGGGGGGGGGAGGGGGGTTAATTGGATCCTGTCCCTGTTGGTGCCACTCGCCTCTCGCCCCCGATACAAATTCTCTCCAGTTCTGCCCCTTTTCTCGCTCAGTGTCTCACCCGGGCTGTAAAATCCGGGGAGATTCGCCCCTTTCCCCTCCAACGAGCCGCTCTCCCGTCTCCCCCATTTCCCCCTGGTCTCTTCCTCCAGTTGCATAGTTGGTGACACGTTTTCTCTGCACATCTCAAAGGTTGATATAAAATACCCTAAACATTTGCCCTGAGATTTCCCCCTGTCTCTCTAATTATAAAATTAAAAAAAATCTCAATTTTGCCCCTTTTCTCAGCTTCTTGAACCTGGATATAAAATGTTTGCAAATGTTGCCCATTTCCTCTCTATTCATTTAACAAATACTGATGTGAAACACTGACATTTTACTGCACATCAGATATAAACCGATATAAAATCCCTTTGATTTTCCACTTTCCTCTCTATTATTTGCAAAAATAGAGCCAAAATCTCTCAGATTTCCCCCCTTTCTCTTTCACTTCTATGTTATTATCAAATATCAATTAAAAATCCTTTCATGTTTGGGGCTGTTCCCCGTGTCTCTCAATCCCAGCAACTTCTCCTTTCTTGGTGGAAACCTGTTGCCCTGAATCACTGTCCATCCTGGAGGTTGCAGGGGGTTAAATTTCCCAGTGCTGATCTTTCCCCTCTCCTTTGAGAGCCATTTCTTCCCCCCTTTATCTCTGTTAAAATGTTTGCTGATGAAAGAGACCAGCCACATCTTTAATACACATCAAAGCCAGAGGCCTCCCCCTGTTTGGGGATCAGTGGTTCCCAGCTGGTAACGGGAGAGTTGGCTGTACCCTTTTTTTTTCTCCAGCTGGCAGGGGATGAGGAGGTCTCTGTGAGTGCAGTGTGGGTCCAGAAGTATCCCAAACCCCATAGCAAATGGCCTCTGTGAGGGGTTGATTCCCCCTGTGCTAAGATGCAGCCACTTCTGGGCTGGATCCAGGGAGGCCATTATTTGCTAGTGACAGGCATGGACATTTCTTACCTAGTTTGTCCCTCCAGGCCTTCCATACTCCTGTTCAAGAGACATCCCCCAGGGCTCCCTCTGCCTGTGTGACTGGCCAGCAGGGGGCGGTGATAACTCTCTATCCACTGGCCAGCAGGGGTGGCGGGAGGTGTCTGTGGGAGAAGATTGCAGGGAGTACCATAGTCAGGTTGGTGGGTTCTGGAGGTTTGGGGGTTCAGGGGGTGCCCATCCCTGAGGCTGTGGGTCCTGGAGGTGGGTATTGCTGGGGGCCTGGTGGCTGCAGAACAGCCGGGGTGGGCGTCTCTTGGGGAGGCGGGACAGGGGGTTAGAGGGAGCCTGGTGCTGTGCCAGAGGCTCTGTCTGGGCTTCCCTGGCTGGCGCCTGGGATCGTTGCAATTCCCAATGCACAGAGCTGGGGGAGGGGATCCCTGGCACTAGGTCAGGGGATGCCAGGGAAGCAGAGTGAGGGGTCCCAGTGTAAAGCATCAGGGGGTCCCGCTGGGTGGAGGAGGGGGTCCCAGGCAAATGGCAGGGAAGATCCTGCTGGTGGGGGTGTGCGGGGCGGGTCCTTGGCAGGCAGTAAGGAACTGAGTTCCCAGTAGGCGAGTCTCTGGCTGCTGGGGGCTCTTGGTGGGGGGAACCTTTGGGATTCCCAACCTGACAGTCATGGTCTGGTGGGGATTCCCTGGCCGGTGGGGCTTTGAGGGGTATCTGGGGTCCCTGGCTGGGGACTCTGGGGGCTGCGTCCCAGGGAATAGCTGCTGGGCCCCTGACTGTGGGAACTTCTACTAACCATGATCCTTCTCTCTGATCAACTCGTGTCAGAGTCCTGGCTCCAAGCACTGCCCGGCATTCCCCAGTCACCGGCCCTGTCACTGTGATAACTTTCTATCCACTTATCAGACACTCTGAGTGTGAAATCACAGATTTTGCTTTTCTCCTCTTTTGAAAACTGCAGGAACTTTTGGTTCAGTTTAGAGAATTTGTGCCCCCAGTCCTGAGAGCAGCTAGGGGGCATCACGGTGAGAGAACAAAGAGGGACCCCTTGTCTCTCCCAGCAGATCCATCACACCCCTACTAGCCAGAGGCTGAGACAGCCCCATGGCGGGGAACCCAACACCCTCCCCACTGCCAGCAGCTGGATGTGAGGGGCTGGGACATCTTCCCTACACCTCCCTGTGGGTGCCCCCTTTCTATGTCACACCAGCCCCTGGATTCAGCACGGGAAGTCTGGTCAGTTTTCCCTGCCCTGCCCAGGGGGTTGGTTTCTCTATTTCCTGTTTCACAAATTAGGGAATTTTCTCCCCCAACACCCAAGTGTTTGTTCTGAGGATCTAGGCCCACATTAAACAAGTCCCAGCAGGTTTGTCACACTCTGTCCCCCTCCCCTTCCTCACCCAGGCTATTCCCTGCCCCCCTCCAGCCCTAACTCCCCAGAAGTTGCCACCTCTTCAGTATTTCCTGCCCCTCCCCCTCCAGCAGGAACCCACCAGCAACTCCTCCAATAACCCCTACCTGAGCTGGCGCCACTGCAACCAGAGAAGCCCCCCCGGCCAGGCACAGAGGGGTTAATGCCTTCCTGTGCCCTGCAATCCTCCCCCCACCCCCGCTCCCAGCCGCTCCAGACCCTCTCTGTGCCCCGCACCCCCCCCCCCCGGGGCTGCAGCGCTCGCAGGGGCGGGCTGCAGCAGCTGGGATCCAGCTGACACCCAATGCAGGGGCTGGGGGGGGGGGGGAAGCTGCTACACTAGCCCCTGCCCTCGCTTTTCTCCTGGGGAGCCCCGGCCCCTCTCCTGCCCCCTCTGCGCTGAGGCGGGTCCCCACGTGTCCCACCCCCCTGCGTGGGGCCCGGGGGCGGGGCCAGGCCTGGGGAGGAGCCGCCCCTTCCCGCCCCCCCCCCCGGCCTGGCCCCCGCCCCTTGTGTGGCAGCGGGGCCGGCTGGGGCCGGAAGCGCAGCACGGGGGCTCCTGCAGCCCGCGGGGCAGCGCGGTGGGGCCGGGGGCAGCGCGGGGCTGGCAGGGCCGGGGACACGCGTGGGGTGGACACGCTCCTGCCGGGGGCGGGGCCAGGCCTGGGGAGGAGCCGCCCCTTCCCGCCCCCCCCCCCGGCCTGGCCCCCGCCCCTTGTGTGGCAGCGGGGCCGGCTGGGGCCGGAAGCGCAGCACGGGGGCTCCTGCAGCCCGCGGGGCAGCGCGGTGGGGCCGGGGGCAGCGCGGGGCTGGCAGGGCCGGGGACACGCGTGGGGTGGACACGCTCCTGCCGGGGGCGGGGTCAGGGCTGGGGGTTGGGCGGGGTGCGGTTATTACCTGGGGGTCACAAGCCCTCCCCCCCCAGCTCTGCCGCTCGCCGGGAAAAGGCGGGGGGGGGGTCTGAGAGGCACCGGCTGGGAGAGGGGGCGGGGCCGGGGGAAAGGATGAGCGGTGGTGGGAGGATTAGGCTGGCCCGGGGGACCTCCCTTACCTGGGCTGGAGAGGGCGGAAGCGGCCCCGGTGCAGGCTGGGAGATGTAGTTCCTGACTCTCCCTGGACCGGAAGTGACGTCGGCAGAGGAACCGGAGCCGGGCTGCGAAGGAGCGTTGGGCGCTGCGGCTCTGCCTGGCTCGCGCGGGGCCGTTGGAGCCTCTCCCGGGCCGGAGAAGGGTTGGTGCCGTTGGAGCTCTGGGCATGCGCAGATCGCGGCGGGAGAGCCCTTCATTAACCTCCCCCCGTGCCCGGCCCGGGCCCTGCCCCGCTGGAGCCGCCCTGGGCCCCGCCCGCCCCGCTGCGGAGCTGCAGCCTCCAGGCCCCGGAGCGAGCCCCGGGGGCGGGGCCGGGCGGTGACTCTGCCCCAGTGCCCGGGGGGGGACCCGGCATCTCGCAGCGCCGGGATCTGCTCCCGGGGGGGGGCAGCGCCCACGGGGGGCTCGGAGCTGCTGCCCCCGCAGGAGCCCAGCGCCCCCCCCCGGGCCCGGCCAGGCTCCGCCCTGGGTCCCTGCGGGGGGTGCCGGGGGGAGGGGCCCGGCCCCACTGGGGTCCCTGCGTGGGGCCGGGCGGGGCCGGGGGGCGGGAAATGTCGGTGCAGCCTGGACATGGCCGGGGGGGGGCAGGTGACCCCCGAGGAGCGGGGAGAGAAAGGGGGGGGCTGAGATCCCCTCGGATTTACCGCTGCCCCCTCCCGTGGGGACCCCCCTCCTCCCCCGTCCTGCCCCCTTTCTCCCTAGAGAGCCACGAGCAGCGCCCAGGGTGACCCCCCCTCCCCCAGCCCCTGAGAAGTTCCCTGTTCCCCCCCCCCCCCCGATTGTGCCCCATTTTCTCTCCCCTTCGCCAATGGCCAGTTCAGGTCTCAGGTTTGGGGGGTTCCCCCATTTCCACCTGCAGGGATTTGTCCTTGTGCGGGTGGGAAATGGTTCCCCCGAGTGATTCCTGAGCTGGGCAGAGGTTGGGGGGGCCCTGAGACAGGGACACCTCTGGGCTGGGCTGGGGGGGCCACTCTCTGCTGGCAACGGGGCCTAGGAAGGGGAGGGAGGAGCAAGTGTCCCCCATGGAGACGGCCCAGCCCCAGGTTTCCCAGTCCCAGCTACTCTCCAGCACCTGCTGGCCCTGTGAGTGTGAGGCAAGAAGAATCCATCTCATTCTGTTGTTGATTGAATATCCCTGTATAATCCCCTCCAATTTCCCCTCCTTTCTCTTAAACTGTTAAATGCTGACGTAAAATCTCCCAGATGTTGGTGCTTCTGTCTCACATTAGCAAATATTTAGTTTGTGCCCCATTTTCTCCTCAATTCTGAAATACTGATATTGAATTCTCAAAAATCTTCCCGCTTTTCTCTCCAGGTGTGTGACTGAGATCAGGGCTCTTATCGTACTGAGCGTGGCCCTGTTCTGCCAGGTGCTGCAGAGACCCCAACTGTGATCTGGGTCCTGTTCTGCCAGGTGCTGAAGAGACCCCACGTGAGATCAGACCCCCCTGTTGTGCCAGGTAAAACTGAGACCTGGACCGAGATCCCGGCCCCCCTTGTGCCAGGCAGCGCATGACTGTGACCCAAACTGCTGCCTCCATTGTGCTGGGCACTTCAGAGACCTCGACTGAGATCTGTGTCCCCGTTGGGCCTGGCCCTGCACTGACCCCAACCCAGATCACGCCCCACCACTGTACTGGGCACTGCACAGACCCTGACAGATCCTGCCCCCACATTTTGCCAGATTCTGCAGGGACCCTAAACAAAATCCGGGATCCTGTAATGCTGGGAGTTGCAGAGTCCCCGACTGAGGTCAGGCCCTTGTTGCGCAGGGCTCTGCACAGACACTGACCAAGATCAGGGTCCCCATTGTGACAGGTGCTGAACAGACACCAAGGGTATCTCTACCCTGCCATAAAAACCCCCCAGCTGGCCCATGCCAGGTGACTCAGGCTCACGGGCTCAGGCGAAGGGGCTGTTTAATTGCAGTGTAGGTGTCTGGGCTCGGGCTGGGGCCAGGCTGTAGGACCCTGCGAGGTGGGAGGGTGCCAGACCTTGGGCTGCAGCCCCAGCCGGAACATCGACACCACAATTAAGCAGCCCCACAGCCTGAGCCGTGTGAGCCCAAGTCAGCGGGCACGGGCCAGCCGCCGGTGTCTGACTGCAGTGTGGACATGCCCACAGGGACAGAGAGACCTTGCCACAAAAAGCTCAAAGGCTAAATAGGCAATTATTCACAGCAATAAGATTTACAGATCCATTTGTGCACCAAAGTCCAGATAGCAGCATGTGTATGTGTGTAGTTTGGTTGGGGCTGGTGTAATTGTGCCCCCAGAAATATGTACATTTCCAGCAAAACCCCTCCTACACAGTACACCCAATTGTCCACCCCTTGCCATAGGCCATTGATCCTGCTCCTGCATAGTTATAGGAGAGGGGCACGGCCAAACATTTCCTTTGATGTGCACCATTTTTCACACCCCTCCATTGATTCCCAGTGAGCTCCTCCCCTTCTCATTATTCCCATAGGGCTTGTAGGGCCCACCTTAGCTGCCGTTCTATTTCCAGGCACCATAGTAGCCATTACCCAGGTGCTGGCCTCCCAGTTGAGCATTTTGCATTCCCACACACATCTTCCTCTCCCCCCGGGTCAGCCTTTTGAAGCCATCCCCCACCCACCTCATGCTAGCAGCAAGACCAACACCACAGACCAACACCACACAACATAGATCCATTGTATTCTGGGTTATTCTTCCGCTGGCACCAGCATGGTTGTAGAGTGTCTGAAAAACAAAAGAAACAATTTCCACCCCCCTGGTGGGATCAGGTTATTTCTTAATAATAATACCAATTCCTTTTACAAATTTCCTTGCTAATTGCAGGAAAAACAGAAGAATTACCTTCAGGCTGTCCTTATTTTGTTCTATAGTCAGGCTAGTGAATTACCCCACTCACTGACCATTTATGAAATTTATGAGGTGGCGTGCCTCAGTTTCCCACAGCTTCAGATTTCTGCTCTGTACACACACACACACACGCTCCTTAGGATTAACCTGTCCCCTTATTTTAAGGCTTGACTTGTTTTTTCACCTCCCTTTTCTGGAGGGCCATAATCTGAGTCTTCTAGTAGCTTGTTTGCTGACCAGATGCATTCATTATTCTCAGGTTCTTTGTGCTGCAAATGGCAGTTTCCTCCTTCCTCCATCAGCTGGGTATTGCATCCACACAGAGTCTTTCTTGGCTTGCCTCTGGATTCAAAGCTATCAGCAGCTCAGAGACTGTTTCAAAAGGGACACATTTCACTTCCACCGGGGTTCTTATTACTGTTCACTTTCATCTTCTGCTCCAAAACACTGCTCCAAAGATCTGAAAAAGAAGCACAATCTACTATGCTCCTTTTGGAGCCCTAACAGGAGAAGTACCATGTTTTGTTTGCATTTCTTTTACCCCTTTTCCAATATACACTGCACCCCCCACCACTTGCTAATCACATTCCCAGACCCCACTGCCAGGCCCTCCCCACTGATAGTGACTTTCTCACTCCAGCCCCACTCCTTTCCCCTGTGAAAAGACATCACCCAGGGCTCCCTGCCGGCCATGTGAGTGTGGGGCAAGAAGAATCCCTCCCATTCTGTTGTTGATTCAATATCCTTGTATAATCCCCTCCAATTTCCCATCTTTTCTCTTCAACTGTTAAATGGTGACACAAAATCTCCCAGATGTTGGTGCTTCTCTCTTATATTGGCAAATATTTAGTTTGTGCCCATTTTCTCCTCAGTTCTGAAATACTGATATCTAATGCTCAAAAATCTTCCCGCTTTTCTCTCCAGGTGTGTGACTGAGATCAGGGCTCTTATCGTACTGCCAGGCGCTGCAGAGACCCCAACTGAGATCTGGGCCCTGTTCTGCCAGGCGCTGAAGAGACCCCAGGTGAGATCAGACCCCACTGTTGTGCCAGGTAAAACTGAGACCTGGACCGAGATCACAGCCCCCCTTGTGCCAGGCAGCGAACGACTGCGACCCAAACCGCTGCCTCCATTGTGCTGGGCACTTCAGAGACCTCGACTGAGATCTGTGTCCCCGTTGGGCCTGGCCCTGCACTGACCCCGACCCAGATCACGTTGCACCACTGTACTGGCTGAAGGCCTTAGCCTGTCACAGTAAGAGAAGGCCATTCCACAGACAGTGATCTTTGATTCCTTCTTTTATACCTCTATAACTAGCTAAGTGATGAGAATTCACCTACATTCTTAAAGTACAGGCCTTTGCAGACAGGCCTGAATATCTATATCCTAACACTTGGTTCTGCCTCAGCACAGGGGGCTGGAGTAGACGCCCTCTCAAGATCCCTTCCAGGCCTACATTGAAATAATTCTCTTTTGTGCTGTGTCCTGTTCTACGCTGAGCTGTTTTGCATGGTGCCATTTGGAACCCATGTTGTGTTGCATAGTTTTATGGTGCATTGTTTTGCCTCAGCTTGTTTGGTGTCTTTGTTGTGTTGGATTGAGTTGAGCTCTTTTGCATTGTGTACTTTTATCCTAAGGTGTGTTAGTTTGCTTTGCGTTGCTTTCTTCTCCTTAGTATTGTGTCATTTTATGCTGTGCAGTGTAGTTTTTTGTTGTTGTTTTTTGAATGGCCTGACACCATGTTTTTATTTGGTTTCATCTTGTTGTTTTTTATGTATCTGTATTGCATAACATCATAGAAATGTAGAGCTGGACAGGATCTCAAGATGTTGTCATGTCCAGCTCTCTCTGCCGAGGCAGGACCAAGTATATGTAGATTGTCTCTGACAGAGCTTTGTCCTACTTGTTCTTAAAAACTTCCAGGGAAAGAGACTCCCCAGTCCCCCTTGTAAGACTATTCCTGAGCTGACCTGCCTTAGCTCTGGGGACACCCACACAGATTGTAGTGGTGAGCAGCTCTGGAGAGAGAGGAGACCCCAGTGAGTGGGCAGCTGGGTAAAGAGACTGAAGTTGGGAGGAGAAACATTGACGTGTCCAAGGTCACCCAGGCTGTCCATGACCGAGCTAGAAATAGATCCCAGTTCTAGCGCTGTTTTGGGCACTGAAGGTCTCTGCCACCCTGGTGTTTTAGGCACTGGTGCAAACCCTTAGTACAGACAGAATTTACACTAGTGCACTCTGATTGGCACTGGTGCACCATGTCCCTGTTTGAAGGCTTGCAGGAGATGGGGGATGGGGGGCAGTGACCTCCCTGAGGCCTGGGGCTGGCTGACCAGTGCAGCTGGGAAGGGAGGGGCAGCAGTGAGTGCTGGAGGTATGAGCCAGGAGCACAGCCCCACAGGACTGGACACTGACTTCTCCTGACCCAGGGGACACCCCCCCAGCTGTGTGCAGGGACCGCAGCTGAGCTGCCTGCCAAGACAGCCTGTTCATCCATGGACAAACCACCTCTTCCTGCAGCCTAATACAGTGGGGTCTGGGGACCTTTCCAAGCTGCGGGTGACGGGGCTCTGGCGTTACCGGGGTCTGTTCCTGGCTCTGTCACAGACGTGTTCAGTGACCTGGGGGAAGTCACAGCCCCTCTCTGTTTTCCTCCTACCCATTGTCTACTTGGATTGTGATCTCTTTGGGGCAAGGACTTGTCCCTCTCTGTCTGTGCAGAGCCCAGCAGAATGGGGCTGCTGATCTCAGTCAGGGTCTCTGCCATGTGCTGCACGATGGGGCCCTGATCTCCATCAGTGTCTGTGCAATGCAAGGCACAGCTTATAGACTCACAGACTTTAAGGCCAGAAGGTAGAGGTGTATTTCAGATGAGGTCTCATCAGTGCCTTGTATAACAGTACTGACCCTTTCATGTGTCTGCTGGAAATACCTCACCTGATGTATCCTAGGACTGCATTAACCTATTTCATGGCTGCATCACATTGGCAGCTCATAATTATCCTCATAATTGGTGATCAACCAATACGCCCAGGTCTTTCTCCTCCTCTGTCACTTCCAATTGACAAATCACCGGCCAGGGCCTGCAGTCTGTCAGGAGAGGTGCGCTGGGTTGTATTTAGGAATCTGAAAATAAAAGGTGAAGACGGCTGGTTCACAATATCCAATGAAATCTTGCAAACAATTATACAAATGGACCTTACTTCTGTTAAAACAACATGGTATTAATACTGATTCAAAACTGACATTAAAATTAGGAGAGAAACGCATGAGAAATGAACTGACACCTACTTACCATTTCTTAATGCCTACAATTTTGACACTCCCTCACAGCATCTTTTTTTCAAAGCGATGCACAGCACACATTCCAGTTAATGAATGAAAGCACACCCATTATTGACTGCTTTGTGCTGCATGAGCATCTGATTAAGCACCTAATTACAACTGTACCACTGTAAGTGGAAATGCATCAACCCAGCTTAGCTCCAAGGTGTTTAGATGTGAATGAAAAGTTTCCAAGGCTTTGGCTACACTTAGCACTTCAAAGCGCTGCCGTACTCCACCTCCCTGTGGGGATTAATGTACAGCGCTGGGGCTCTGATCACACTGGCGCTGGAGAGGGTGTTTTTTCACACCCTGCTGCAGCGCTGCAAATTTGCAAGTGTAGCCAAACCCCAAATGGGTCACTTGCTGGAGGATTCTCTGCAGCTTGAGGGCTTCAAACCACAATTTGAAGACTTCAGTAACTCAGACGTAGGTTAGGGGTTTGTTATAAAAGTGGATGGGTAGGATTCTGTGGCCTGCTTTGTGCAGGAGGTCAGACTAGATGATCATAATGGTCCCTTCTGACCTTTAAAGTCTGAGTCTACATGGCAGAATGGTTAATGAAGAAAATACACTGAAATGCCTCTACCCAGTCCTGTTGACTTCTTCTCCCAACCCACCCCCCTCATGAGTTCTGGCCTCTTGGTCAACTCAGCTCCCAGACCCCCATCAGCTGTGCCCTCTCCCAACCTAACCCATTTCTACTGCAATTCTTCACCCTCCTCATTCAGGCAGGGGGTTGGCGCTGCTGCCCCTAAGGTACCTGCGTTAATCACTGTCTCTCATACTGGGGCTATTTAGATTTCAGGGAACGATTCAGAATTACTGACTCTGGGAGGTGGGAGAGAGGAGAGGCTGAGAGAGCGTGTGCTCTTACGGCCACGTTCAACTCTGGTAGCCTCCATGTTACCTCATCCTCCCCCATGTGTCTCCGCTCATGTCAGTGTCACCTGATCATAATGCCACTGGCTTCAGCAGAGCTCCTAGACAGGAGCTACATCACAAGAGGGTTACGGTACTGAGAGTAAAATACATCACAAGGAGGATGTAATTATCCTGAAGTGAAACATTCCAGTCTAGGAAGTGAAAGAATTCAAGTACTTCATTACTTAAAATTATGCTTGACAGGATTGGATTTTTATGAATAAATTGCAGTAAATGTTAATTTCACTGTACACACACACAGATGAAAAATATTTATATAGGTAATATACAGAAATGCTTCTGGAGAAAGTGGAGTTTGATTTAAGGATATTTACACTGTATATTTTGGGTGTGCCATTGACAATTTCTCTTTGAACAGTTATATGATTTGGCTTTCGGACTCTCAACAGTTACTGTTATTAAATAATTGTCTGACAACCCCCATAACTTCCCACAGCTCTGAACATTGAAATTGTAAACATTGAAAAAAGGGCTTAAAAATAAATATCGCTATCTATTGAAATTAAAAGAAAGAAATAGACACAATGAATTTTGTCAAACCCACTTAGCAGCAATTGCAATATGCTAGGGGATGGAAATTCACAACTAAGGCACCAACCTTAATTCTGCCCTGTAGTGACACCAGGCAATTGCCGTAGGGCTACGAATTAGGCATTTTAGTGTATAAAGTTCCAGGTTACAAATCGGTATGATCTAAAGACACATGAGACCTTTTCCTCAGGATATCACCGTCACTGGGTTGTTTCTCGTAGTGGTAATTCCCAGAAGTGAACAGATTAATAAGATTATCAGTTATGAAGTGGCCATTTCAGATTCCTGGGGAGTGTCTTATTTTGCACTAGGGGCCAGGTCCATGGAGAGACACAACCTTAGTTTCATTTTAACTTCTCCATGCTCAGCAGCTCCTGGAATTTGGTTCAAAATATTTACATGTTTCCCTGCCCTGTTCTTAAAAGTGCTGCTTTAGAAAGTGGGGAAGGGCAGGAACTGACTGCAGGATCAGTAGCTGAGTCCCTTAGATATTTATAGCTCATCAGAAGGAGGACGGGGATTGGTGGGTGTCTGGGGATTTAATAATAAACACACAGATATCATTGTTCTTAGTGAATTTTCATCTTCTAATTCCCATAACCCACTAATTATCCCTGGCTGCCCCCGGCAGTCTGGGGAGGGAGAACTAGTCAACTCCTGTGGCCAGTGTGGAACCGAAGGCACAAGGATCTTTCCGTGGCTGACTCAAAGTCACCCAGAGTGAAATTCATTTAACTGGATAAAGCCCTAGTTGCTGAGCTCTGCAGAGGGGTGGAGAGGTGAATTCCATCCCCCATTCTTGAGCAATTCTCACCCTGATCTCAGACACTACCCCAACCTTCCCCTGCAGTGATGGACCCACTTGATGCTGCCAGAGCCATCTGCCATGCGAGCTAGAGAGGACAGAGGCCCAGCTCTAGAACTGCTCCCCCTGCCCACAGCCCCCAAGCTGTGCTAGAGTTGCCCTGACTTTCCAATCTGCAGATCAGTCCAGCTGTCCCCAGCCCGTGCACCCACCACACACAATCTTTGTGACAACAAACATCCCAGGATTGGGAAAGACCATCTGGGGCTGGCTGCAGTCTCCCGTTGCTGCTGTGAGGGGAATGGGGTGGTCCCTCATATAGGATACAAACATACCCAGGGGCAGAAGGGAAATGTAGTTTCTTCCAGGGGTTTGAAATGTTTGGTTTAGAGTCCTGAGCTCTGTCTTCCTGTTTGTCTCCTCCTGCCACTTTCAGATCTCTTGGAGAGACAAGGTGGGTGAGGTAATTGTTTTAGAACCAATTAAAATACCTCTTTGCTATCCTGGGACCAACATGGGTACAACAACTTTCCCCTTTGTACCACCTCCCCATCTCACCTCCCCCTCAGCTGAGACTGTCCCATGTGATAGGAAAATAAGGGTTCAGTCCTGTCACTGGATTGGGTCTTGCCAGCGCTAACGGGAGTGAAAGCCTGTGTGCATTAATGACAGCAGCAGCTCTGGGACTCGACACATAGGGAGCAGAGATGGGAGTGAGCAGGTTATGTTTGTGCCAGGTGTGAGTTACTCGTGGGAATTCTGCACCGCTGCGTACGCACAGAATTCACGTCCAGCGCAGAATTTCTTTTTTTTGGCTTGAAGAAGATACGTTCTGCCTGAGAAGTGCTACAGTTCTGCCTTTCACCCACCAGAGGCCCCTGTGGCACCAGAACAGGCAGCAGCCAGCTGGGTTCATCTTGGTGGGAATTTGTTGCCCCGAGCTATACCCCAAATGGGAGGAGAGTTAGTGGGTGCAACTGGGGAGAGTCCTGAGACACGGCTGCCGCTGGGGGTGGGGACAGGGTGGTCATTCTCGACTCGCAAGAGGGTGTGGAAAGGGCACAGGAGGAGCAAGTGTCCCCTATGGAGACTGCCCAGCCCCAGGTTATCCAGTCCCAGATGCTTCTTCCCCCACCATGCCCCAAACCTCTTCACCCCTCCAGCCATCAGTTGCCAGGCTTCCCTCGCTGCGAGCCCTTCCTGACTGCAGAGACCCTCTGAGCCAGTCGTGTGTCAGGGCTCAGCCCTCTGGCTGCGTCCTCAGGGCACTTTCTTCCTCTCTCGGGGCACCGTGCCACAGGGACCCCACAAATCTACATTGCTCAGGCTTTGGCTTCAGCCCCGGGTGGGGGCTCAGGGCCCTGGACTTCAGCCCCATGCGCTGGGACTGGAGCTTTCTGCCCTGGGCCTCAGTGAGTCTAATGCTGCCCTTGCTTGGCCCCTGCCCTGAAACCTGCTAGTGGCCCCCAGGGGGCCCAGGACCCCTAGTTGAGAACCACTGCCTTACCCCACGAATCACAGCAATGTTCAGGTTACTGCCAGTCATAGAATATCAGGGTTGGAAGGAACCTCAGGAGGTATCTAGTCCAACCCCCTGCTCAAAGCAGGACCAACCCTCAACTTAATCATCCTAGCCAGGGCTTTGTCAAACCTGACCTCATGCCAAAGGACCAGTCACTTACTGAGGTCAATTGAATCTTAGATCTCACAACAAAGACAACACTTGTAGCCAGTCCTGTAATAACCTGTATTAAGATTTATTTAAAAGGAAAGGAGAGTTGTTTACGAAGTTAAAGCAGGTAATCCGATAGATGCAGACGAGTTACAGTCTTAAATTTCAAAAGGTAATAGAAGTTTCTATAATAAGCAAGCCCTATATCTTCCTTAAGACTAACCCAGGCTAATTAGCTGGGGATCTCTTGATTATGCCTAGAAACTTTGCCCCCCAGAGTCCAGGCAGCATACGGATAATCAGTTCCTTCTGTATGGGGCTTTTTATCCCCTTCCTGCCATGTGCTCTGAGCTGCAAAGTCAGCTAATGGGAAGTGAAGAGCACAACAACAGTCTTTTGTCATCTTTCACATCGCATAATAGTCTATCTGGTGTTGATGAACCTTTCCTGCCAGGCAGGGTGTAATGCATTCATTTGCCAATCAGCACGTCATCTAGGTAAAGTCTCTCTCCTGTCTGGTGATTTACAGAGCCACGGAGGCTCACAATGCAACTAGTCAGATATTAACCCAGGCAGCAACTCACAAGCATTCAATAAAGTGTAAGCACATTCTTATAATCCTAATACCTAATACTAACACAGGTGAGTCAGACTGATTCCAGCGATGCGTTTGTCCCTGTTCAATGAAGACATGGGGGCTTTTGCAAGAGCTAACACCTCATCTGCCAGTGTCACAGGCAGGCTGGGCAGGGATGGTGTCTCTAGCCTCTGTTTGCCAGAAGCTGGGAATGGGTGACAGGGGATGGATCATTTGAGGATTACCTGTTCTGGTCATTTCCTCTGAGGCACCTGGCATTGGTCACTGAGCTAGACGGACCATTGGTCTGATGCAGTGGGCAGCTCTTATGTTCACAGTCTGTGTGAGGAGTATCTACTCATTTGGACTCACTGGGGAGCCACAGAAAGGAACAAGATGTGCTGCGGCAAGAAGGCCCAGTCTCAGAGCCCCCGGGGTCACGCTTCCCAAAGGCTAAAACTAGGCCCAGCCCATGAAGGGGGCACTGCCAGGAGAGACTCTACAGAGGCTAAAGCATCAAACAACTTAGTTAACCTGAGAGAGCTGCCTTGGGGACAGTGACAGGGAGAATCCCCAGAGTGACTCCTTTGATTCTGCTCTTCACTGGCCTTTGGTTCATAGAATCATAGAACTGGAAGGGACTTTGGAAGGTCATCTAGTCCAGTCCCCTGCACTCAAGGCAGGACTAAGTATTATCTAGACCATCCCTGAGGTGTTTGTCCAGCCTCCTCTTAAAAATCCCCAATGATGGAGATTCCACAACCTCCCTACGCTATTTGTTCTGGAGTTTAACCACTCTGACAGTTAGGAAGTTTTTTCCTAATCTCCATCCTAAATTGCCCTTGCTGCAGTTTAAGGCCATTACTTCTTGTCCTATCCTCAGAGGTTAAGAACATTTTTTTTCTTCCACATCCCTGTAACAACCTTTTATGTACTTGAAAACTATTATCATGTCCTCTCTACTCCAGGCTAAACAAACCCAATTTTTTTCAATCTTCCCTCATAGGTGATGTTTTCTAGACCTTTAATCATTTTTGTTGCTCTTCTCTGGACTTTCTCCAATTTGTCCACATCTTTCCTCATATGTGGCAACCACAAATGGACACAGTACTCCAGTTGTGGCCTAATCCGCACAGAGTGGAGTGGAAGAATTACTACTTGTGTCTTGCTTACAGTACTTGACTTATACTTATCTTGTGATCCACTATGGCCCCCAGCTCCCTTTCCGCAGTGCTCCTTCCTGGGCAGGAATTTCCCACTTTGTACGTGTGCACCTGATTGTTCCTTCCTAAATGAAGCACTTTGCATTTGTCCTAATTGAATTTCATCCTATTTACTTCAGTCCTTTTCTCCAGATCATTTTGAATTTTAATCATAGAATATCAGGGTTGGAAGGGACCATAGGAGGTATCTAGTCCAATCCCCTGCTCAAAGCAGGACAAATCCCCAGACAGATTTTTGCCCCAAATGGCCCCCTCAAGGATTGAACTCACAGCCTTGGGTTTAGCAGGCCAATGCTCAAACCACTGAGCTCTCCCTCCTTGGCCTATCCTCTAAAGCACTTGCAACCCCTCCCAGCTTGGTATTGTCTGCAAACTTGGTAAGTATAACAGAGGATGTTACTGGGCGGGTTTCACCGTGTCTCAGAGGGTTACACCTTGGTGCGAGGGGGCTAGGCCTGTACTGGAATAAGGTCACTCTGTGCTTCACAGTGTGGCAGAACCTAGAGTGTCCATTAGCAGGGAAAATCACGGCGGGAATCAGCATGTGGAATGGACAAAAGCCCCCTCTGCATTCTCTCACATTGCCCTTCTCGTCCTGGCAGGCTACAGATTAACGTCCACGTTTTGCTCCAGATCATTTCATCCTCCCAAAGGGAAGGAAATGGCTGCAATGGAGCTGGCTCAGGTAAGGGATTCTCAGGGAGCTGGTGGTGGGTTCTGCTTGGAGGGAGAGGAGCAGTAAATGCATAGGAGGGTAGGAGTTGCTGGAGGTGGTGGGAGGCAGGAAATATCTCAGGTGGAGAAAGGGAGGGGACAGGATGTGACAAACCTGCTGAGACTTGTGTACTCTAGGGTGTGATGGGTTGTCACCCCGGGGTGCAGTCTGAGTAGGGTTCTGGGAACCGCTGTGCCCTCTAACCCTCAAGCTGGGCTGGCCCTTCTCACGCTGCTTTGCTGGAGATTCAGCCAGCCTCTCCAGGGCCTGTTATCACCCAACACGACAGCAGGTGGCGCCATGCATCCAACTAAGCTACCTGAGTGCTTTACCTGAGCTGCTCAAGGACAGATAGACGACAACAGCCAATTTCCCAGCTCCCCAACCTTGCACACCTGCTGTAGTATAAATTTAGAATTATACCATCTTATAGTGCACAGGGATCTGTATAATGTAAGCTCATTAATATAGTTCGCCTTCCCCTCGATATGGGAAAGATGTGCACAACAAGCCAGTGCTAACCAAGCTCAGCTTTTCCTCAAACACTTCACTCAAAATGCACTGATTAAGATAAAGCATAAAACAAGTTTATTAATGGCAGAAAGGTAGATTTTAAGTAATTATTGTTAGAACAAAAAAGGAGCCGGTTGATCCAGAGGCGGATATGAATACAGGCTTCTTTATTGTTACTTGTTCCCCTTGACCCAACTATCGAGTAAGTACTGGATAAGTTACATCACACGCCTTTTATCTAAGTTTGTATGTAAACACCTACATCCGTTACAACACCCCAAAACCCCTTATTAAGTAGTAGAAACACTCATACAATTAGTATACCCACCCCTATCCACTATCACAGTATTACACATATCATAGAGGCATTTTTACCTTGAAAATACCGTTCTTTGCAATAACGTGTTGCCACAAATTTCCCTAAACAGCAGTTCTCAGGGTATGGAGGAAGGGTCAATGAGCAGTTCTCGGGGAGGGAGGAAGGGGCCATAAGCCAGGGCTTGTTTATGTAGCTGGGAAAGGAAGGGAGGGGGAGATAACATTTCTTTTACTTTCTTTCACACAAAGGACATTTATTCCAGCAACTACATTTCTCATGCAGCTGCATCAATGTCAATTCTTACAAGCAACAGAGAAAGGAAAAATATGGCAACTTATTTGTTAAGCAAAGAATTACTGCCTGCTTATGCCTTTGTCCCCAATGCATGTCAGCACATTAGCAGCTTCCCAGCTGTTTTACTGAACCCTAACGTATCCCAACAATTCTAAGCCTAACATACTAGATGGATAGAATTTGAATTAGCAATTTCTCACCCTGACTGATGGTACAAGCAGTCCCCCAAGTTTCCATACACAAGCTAGAAATCCCTTTACCCTGGGAGCAGCAGTTCAGTCTTTGTTCCTCAGGTGTTTCCAGGAGTTTGCTTGTGTGGGGAATGAGGCCAAGAGATGATGTCACACCCCACCTTATGTAGCTTTTCCATATGGCGGGAACCATTTGTTCCAAACTAAGTTCCCAGTCCAGTTTGTGGAAAACTACAGGTACCAAAATGGAGTTCGTTGTCATGTGGTCTAGTCACATGTCCTGCTGAGTCATAGTAGCCATGACTCATAAGCTGGCTGAAACAATCACAGGAAGGCTAAGCTCTTCCATGGTCCATTATCTTTGTTGATGAGCCATCAGCTCTGTCTGGCTTCTTCATTGTTGTACCTGAAAGGCTCATTGTGGGTGTTACCCAGAGTAAGCACCTTTGAAATACAGATACATAGTCAATATCCATAACTTCAGATACGAACATGATATGTGCACACAAATAGGATAATCATATTCAGCACATGACGCATCTTGCACAAAATACATCATAATTATGTTCTAATCATATTATAACCATACCACTATGCTGAATATGGGGTGTAGTGTCAGATAGGGCCTAATTTCAAGGCACGGGATTTGGGAATGGAACTTCTCTTTGTGGAACAGGAAATAATCCTCCAGCCAGGGCTGGGAAAACTTCCCAGACTCCCAGTGCTGGAGCCTGAATCTACTGCCACTTCATTAGTTACCACCACCCGCAATCTTTGTGATACTGCAAACTTTATCCATGATGATTTTATATTCTGTTCTAGGTCATTGATAAGAATGTTAAATAGCACACAGGCAAAAAGCAATCCTTGTGGGAACCCGCTAGAAATAAATCCACTTGACCATGGTTCCCCATTTACAATCCCAGTTTTTAATCTATTTAATGTATGCTGTGTTTATTTTGTATCATTCTAGTTTTTTAGTCAAAATATTGTGCTGAATCAAGTCATGTGCCTTACAGAAGTCTAGATATATTACATCAATAATATTAGCTGCAACCAAACTTTTGATCTCATCTAATAAGGATATCCAGTTAGTTTGATAGGATCTATTTTCTCTAAACCTTTGTTAATAGGTACTAATTATATTACCTTCCTTTAATTCTTTATTAACGAAATCCAGTATTGACTGCTCCATTATTTTGCTCAGTATTGATATCAGACTGACACTCTTGTAATTAGCTGGGTCATCTCTTTTACCCTTTTTAAATATTGGCACAGCATTAGCTTAATTCCAGTCTTCTGGAATTTCCCCAGTGTTCCAAGTCCTAATTACAATCAACATTAATAGTCCACCACGCTCCTCCACCAGGTGTTTAAAAACTCTTGGATACAAGTTATCTGGACCTGCTTATTTAAACATGTCTAACTGTAATAGCTGCTGTTTAATGTCCTTGTGAGTTCTTGTTGGAATGGAAGGAGTGTCGTCGTCAACATCTTATGATACGAGTACAGGATCTGTTTTTCTCCAAATCCAGGAGAGAACACTTATTGAACACTTTTACCTCTTCTGCATTATTTTAGATAATTCTGCCATTTCCGTCTAGTAATTTATCACTACCATTGTTAGGATTAATATACTTTTCAAAACTTCCTTCTTATTTTCATTGATTGGTCATTGATTTCTGATAGCTTCCTCTGACGAGGCGGTTCTGGCGGGACCCAATTCAGGACCACTTGCTCAAACAGGGCAGTCACAGCCCTAGGCTGGGGTTTTTCCACCTCTAAGGCAAACCAAACCAGCCAGACAAAAAGGACTTCGGTTTCACCCCACTGGCTAACCACAAGTCACACGAGTAATTTCCTTAGACACTCCAGTCTCCCAGTATCACCACCAGTGCCACCCGTCCCGGGGAGGAATGGTTATGAAAACCAACACCCCAATAAAAGAAAAAGGTTCTTTCGATTCCAAAGAATCAAGCCCCAGACTCAGGTCAATATACACATCAGATCTTACCCACAAATCACGCTGTTGCCAATCCTTTAGAATCTAAAATCTAAAGGTATATTCATAAAAAGAAAAAGGTAGAGATGAGAGCTAGAATTGGTTAAATGGAATCAATTACATACAGTAATGGCAAAGTTCTTAGTTCAGGCTTGTAGCAGTGATGGCATAAACTGCAGGTTCAAATCAAGTCTCTGGAGAACATCCCCCGCTGGGATGGGTCATCAGTCCCTTGTGTAGAGCTTCAGCATGTAGCAAAGTCCCTCCAGAGGTAGAAGCAGGATTGAAGATAAGATGGAGATGAGGCATCAGCCTTATATAGGCTTTTCCAGGTGTAAGAACCTCTTTGTCCTTACTGTGGAAAATTACAGCAAAATGGAGTCTGGGGTCACATGGGCCAGTCCCTGCATACTTTGCTGAGTCACAAGGCGTGTCTGCCTTCTCTCCATGGGTCAATTGTGTAGCTGATGGTCCTTAATGGGCCATCAAGCAGGCTAGGCAGAGCTAACACCAACTTGTCTGCGATGTCTCCCAGAAGCACAGCACCAGCTTGAAATACAGACAGTATAGAGCCAATATTCATAACTTCAACTACAAAATGATACATACATACAGACAGCATAATCATAACCAGCAACCCATAACCTGGTCTTAGACACCTCATATGACCCCCTTTACATCAGATTTGGTGCCACTACAGGACCTTGGTTGCAACCCATGTTCTATATGGTCCCAATTTATATCAATAACGTCACACTTCCCTTACCAATTTTCTATAATTCTGACCTTCTAACTCAGTTGTGAGCAACCTTTCAGAAGTCTTCATTTATTCACTCTAATTTAAGGTTTTGAGTGCCAGTAATACATTTTAACATTTTTAGAAGATCTTTCTCTGTCTATAATATATAACTAAACTATTGTTGTATGTAAAGTAAATAAGGCTTTTAAAATGTTTAAGAAACTTCATTTAAAATTAAATTAAAATGCAGAGCCCCCCCGGACTGGTGGCCAGGACCCGGGCATTGTGAGTGCCACGGAAAATCAGCTTGCGTGCTGCCTTCAGCACCCGTGCCATAGGTTGCCTACCCCTGTTCTAACTAATATTCTTTACTACTGACTTCCCTTTTCTTTCTTATATTTTATTTGGAGAGTGTTTCCTACCAGGGAGCCATTAGTAGGGTCCAGAGCCAGCCCCATCTCCTATATCAAGCTCTGGCTAGTAGGTATGTGATAAATGTGAAGACCCTGCCTCCGTCTGTCAGCTGGGAGACACAAAGGTTCTCTCTTTCTACCCTCTGATGCCGCCTGTCTGTTCTAGGCAAGGTGGGGTGGGACTCCGTTAACATGTGCCTCCTGGGGCTTCCATTTACCTGGTGCTGCTGTTCCGTGAATAGTGGGGCTGTGAGTGGGGCAGCAGGTACTGAGTGTTGGACTCTTGCTCTTTCAGGGGCCGGTGACCTTCGAGGAGGTGGCTGTGTATTTCACCAAGGGGGAATGGGCACTACTGGACCCTGTTCAGAGAGCCCTCTACAGGGATGTCATGCAGGAGAACTATGAGACGGTGACCTCGCTGGGTAAGGAGTCCTGTCCCCTGGGTTATTAGAAGCTGTGGGGTCTCTGAAGAACCTGAGTAGTAATAACTTTATACCTTTATTCATCATACAAGTTTTGACAAGTTTCCTTGCCCCCCCCTTTTTTTGCCTTATCTCCCACCCACTAGTACCATTTTTGGACATGTGCCTTTTTGGTGCTGTCAGTCATTTTAAAATTGCATTGAATGTATCCTCATTGGCTACATTCATAACTACATTAATCACTGTAGCTTTCATGCCTTTTCCTCATTTTAAGAGGAAAATATGCTGCCTGTAGAATTCTAAATTGAGTAAATAGGTGTGTGACTCATGCCTGGCTTGTGTGACAGTCAGATGAGCTCTTTTAGGAGAGCGTGTAATGTTGCCGTTCAGGATCCCATGGGTGAAGGGATAAGCGAGCCGTGGGAGGGACGGAGACGGGGGTAGTAGATATGCCAGGACATGGGGTGGGTGTGTGCAGGGTTAGAGCTAAGAAGCAGCAGGGAGGTAGGAGGCTGTGAGAGACGAGGAGAAAATACAAGAAGTTCTCAAGGTGCCGGGAGGTGGTGCTGGCTGAGAGTAATGGGAAGAAGGGGAGGGGAGTGTGGGGGAAGGGCACCCAGGAAGTGGGCTGGGTGGGTCAGTGGGAGGGAGGAGAGGTTTGGGGGTCTGGAGCTGTGGGGGATCCCAGACCTTTAACCCCGAATCCCTACCCAAGCCTTGTTGCTTTAGAGCCTCCACTCCAGTTTTGTTTCTGTTCAGTTTCACTTTATTATACATTTTTTCCCCAAATATTATTATTTTAACACTTGACCTCCCTCTCCCACTCATTACCCCCCTCCTCACATAACCTCCCCATCTCCTATGCACAGCGACCCCGGCCACCGATCCTGAGTCCTTGCTGCATCCTCCCTCCCAGAGCAGGGCCCCTACCCAGGCACAAATGGGCACTTCGTTGATGATGTCACAGGGTGGTATAGTCTGTACAATTTTTACACCTATAAGATTACATATTCCGAAGCCCTTCACACCAGTCGGGCTTATCTCTATATGCCGATACAGTCTGTTCCCTTCCCAGCTCTGATGCTGCAGAGCCCTGCCTGTGTCCCTGTTCCCGTTCACCCCCTAACCAACATTCATGGGGCCTCATCTGGAGCACTGTGTCCAGTTTTGGGCCCAACACTATAAGAAGGATGTGGAAAAATTGGAAAGCATCCTGCGGGGGGCAACAAAAATGGTTAGGGGACTGGAACACATGACTTCTGAGGAGAGGCTGAGGGAACTGGGATTGTTTAGTCTGCAGAAGAGAAGAATGAGGGGGGATTTGATAGCTGCTTTCAACTACCTGAAGGGGGGTTCCAAAGAGGATGGGTCTAGACTGTTCTCAGTGGTAGCAGATGACAGAACCAAGAGTAATGATTTCAAGTTGCAATGGGGGAGGTTTAGGTTGGCTATTAGGAAACACTATTTCACTAGGAGGGTGGTGAAGCCCTGGGATGGGTTCCCCACGGAGGTGGTGGAATCTCCTTCCTTAGAGGTTTTTAAGGTCAGGCTTGACAAAGCCTTTGCTGGGATGATTTAGTTGGGGATTGGTCCTGCTTTGAGCAGGGGTGGGACTAGATGACCTCCTGAGGTCCCTTCCAACCCTGATATTCTATTATTCCAATTTCCTTCCCCCCTCCAGTTTGACCCCATTTATAGAGCAATATTCTCAGCTATACCTGAACCAATCATTGTGCTGAAATTTAACTAACCAATTCTAACATATTGTGACATAATTCTCTAACCCAGGCGTCGGCCACCTTTCAGAAGTGGTGTGCTGAGTCTTCATTTATTCGCTCTAATATAAGATTTCATGTGCCAATAATACATTTTAACGTTTTTAGAAAGTCTCTTTCTATAAGTCTATAATACATAATTGAACTATTGTATGTAAAGTCAGTAAGGTTTTTAAAATGTTTAAGAAGCTTCGTTTAAAATTAATTAAAAATGCAGAGCCTTCTGGACCGGTGGCCAGGACCTGGGCAGTGTGAGTACCACTGAAAATCAGCTCATGTGCTGCCATAGGTTGCCTACTTCTGCTCTAACCAATTATAAACCACTACCCTAATTAACTTACACCTGGCAACATTAATTATACAGGAGAGAGAAACAATTAGAGAACCAGACTGATTAACAATGTAAAAGTTGTGGCCATAAAGATAAAGCAATACAGAAATGAGGGTTTCACAACCACAACCATTGATAAGTGATTTCTTGCCAGACAGAATGCTATCAAATTAAGGTTTCTTTAACCATCTTAAGATCCAGACAGGATCGACTTCCTAACAGCCCAATAGCACCTTATTTCAGTGTGACTGGTTTGGAATGTGAGGATGTGACCCTTCGCTCCCCAGCTTATGGCTGCCCCTGCTGCTTAGCCAAAGGCCTTAGCCTAAGAACAAGGCCTCAGCCTATCCTAGTGAGAGAAGGCCCAGACACAGGCACACTGTGATTTTGATTCTTTGTTTTCATACTCCTGTAACTAGCTAAGTGATAAAAATACACCTAAGTTCTTAAAATATAGGCTTTGCAGGCAGGCCTGAATATCGCCATTCTAACAGAGGGTTCTACCCCTTCCCCCATGCTGTGTCTGTCTTGTCTATTTAGACTGTAAATTCTTCAGAGCACGGGCCATCTACTATTCTGCATTTGTACTGTGCCTAGCACAACGGAGACACACTGTTAGTTGGTCCTTAGGCACTAAGGTAATGCGTATGATTAATAACTCCTCTCCTGCCACTTGGAGCCAAGGAAGCTGGTCTTGGGATGTGTGATGGAGCAAGGCCGGATGGCTACAGGAAAGTATTGAGGAGCAGGTATGTTAGCTCCAGGCTAAGCAAATCCCTAGTACCATAGGAACCAAAATGGCAGTCGCTCCAGGCTAATCAAGGCACCTGGGGCCAATTAAGAACTTTCTAGAAGGCACCGGAGAGAGCTACATTGATTGGAGCACCTGCAGCCAATCAGGACAGGCTAATCAAGGCACCTGGAACCAATTAAGAACTTTCTAGAAGGTACCGGAGAGAGCTACATTGATTGGAGCACCTGCAGCCAATCAGGACAGGCTAATCAAGGCACCTGGTATAAAAAGGGGAGCTCTCTCCAGTCTGAGGAGGAGGAGCCAGAGGAAGGAAGTGCGTATGAGGAGCTGGGAGTCAGAGACACAAGGAACTAAGACCTGAGAGGGTGTACTACTGGAGGATTGAGGAAACACCATACAATCTAGCAGTATCAGACACCAGGCGGATCCTATGGTGAGGATAAAGAAGGTGTTTGAAGGAGGCTATGGGGAAGTAGTCCAGGGAGCTGTAGCAGTCAAGCAGCGGTTACAAGTAGCACTATAGAGACTGCTGCAATTCACAGGGCCCTGGGCTGGAACCCGGAGTAGAGGGTGGGACCGGGTTCCCCCCAAGTCTCGCTACTCCTAAACAGACATAGGAGGAGTTGATCCAGACTGTGGGTTTCATCCAAGGGGAAGACACTGAGGGGAGGAAATCCGCCAATAAGCGCAGGACCTACTAGAGGAGAGGAGGAACTTTGCCACAACTGGTGTCAGGGGTGGGATTTTTGGTGTGCACAGCGCGGCGGAAGAAGGAGGGTGATTTAAAAAACACACACACACACACACACACACACACAAAGGGAAGGGGGTTTACAATTTGTTACCACAATGGATGATGTAGTACGGGCACTGATAGAAGCCACGGCGGCCCAGCAGGAGGCTACCCGTGTCCAGGCAGCTGCCCAGGAAGAAGCAGTGCTGCTGCAGCAAGAAACTAACTGCCTGCTGATGGACCAAGCTGTTCAAAACCGAGCTATGTTGCAGGAACTGGTAAGACAAGTAAAAACCCTTGCAGAAATGAACCGTGGGCATGATGGGACACGGCTCATACGGGCTAACCATTGGCTGCAGAAAATGACGAGGGAAGATGAGGTAGAGGCATACCTTCTGGCCTTTGAGAGGACAGCTCTACGGGAGGCCTGGCCTCGAGATCAGTGGGCTAGCATCCTTGCCCTGTTCCTGTGTGGGGAGGCCCAGAAGGCCTACCATGATCTGCCTGAAGAAGCTGCAGCAGACTACTCCCAGCTGAAGGCAGAGATCTTGGCCAGATCTGGGGTAACATCCGCAGTACAGGCCCAGCGGTATCATGAGTGGCGGTACCGGGAAGACAAAACCCCACGATCCCAATTATATGACCTCGTCCATCTCGCACGAAAGTGGTTGCAAACAGAATCCCGGAGTCCGGAAGAGATACTAGAGGTTCTGGTCATCGACCGGTACACGAGGGCACTGCCACCAGATCTCCGCAAATGGGTAAGCCAGAACGATCCATGCACTTATGATGAGATGACCACGCTGGTAGAAAGACGCATGACAGCCAGGGAATTGACCCAACTACGCAAGGAAAGCCCCTTCTGTAGCAAACACCCAACCCCAACCCTGGAAGGAGGGACAGCCAAACCCCTGGGGAGTCCTAGGTGGAGGAAGAGGGGGGCTGAAAACCAACAGAGACTCCAGAAGGGAAGGGATTGGCCTGAGTGGAGGGAACTCTGTGACTAAAACCCCTAGCCCACAGGATGGGAGACTGACTAGAAATCGTTATAGATGTTATGCATGTGGGGAGTGGGGACACATAGCAGCACAATGTCCCAGCACCGAAGAGCCTATGCAATGCAACTTGGGGGATTGGGAGGTCCCATGCTCCCTTATCCACCTGGTGGGCGTTGCGTTAGCCCCACATAACTATACCAGGCCAGTGAAGATAAATGGAACAGAGACTACAGCACTGGTGGACTCAGGAAGTGCTATCACCCTTATATCGGGTAAGCTGGTAAAAAGTAGCCAGCTGCTGCAAGCCAAACGTGTAGCAGTGACATGTGTGCATGGGGCCATGAGCCAATACCCCACCATCCCTGTGGAGATAGAGGTTCAGGGGAACTCCATTGAGGTGACAGTGGGCGTTGTACCTAAACTCCCATATCCTGTAGTTATTGGGAGAGACTATCCAGGGTTTGATAATTTACTTCCCCCTGAGAGGCTGCAGGGAAGTGGAGACCCTGTTGACAGCGACTCATCACTGGGGGAATGTCAACCCCCAATGTTTTCTGAGTTTTCTCAGGATCTATTCTCAGCCCCCCAAAGGCCCGGAAGACAAAAAAAGAAAGGAAGGCCGCGAAGGCTTTGGGAACCCAGATCCTGACCCAAGGCCAGAAGACTGCGCTAGTAGGCAGACGGGCATGAGCAGCCAACAGTGAAACTACCAACACGGAAGGTGAGCCGGAGGCTGGCCCCAGCCATGAGGGCGACAGGCCATTGGAAGAAGCAGAAGCCGACCCCTGGGAGCTCAGGCAGGGTAGTCCTGGGAGAGAGACGTTCGGACGGGACCAGGCAGAGGACCCCAGATATGATAACGTCAGGAAAGAGGTGGCTGAGATAGATGGGATACCAGTGGAGGGGAAGGTCCGAGGTCCAGGACCCTACTTTATAGTGAAGAAAGATCTCCTGTACCGTGTGGTGCAAATGCAGGAGCAGGAGATACATCAACTTCTGGTGCCCCGAAAACATCAAAAAGCCATATTGAGCCTCGCCCACAGTCACTTGTTTGGAGGACACTTAGGGGTAGAGAAGACCCAGGCCAGGATCCTGCGGAGGTTCTTCTGGCCAGGAATACATGAAGATGTCAGGCGATACTGCACCTCTTGTCCAGAGTGTCAGCTACATAGCCCTCGCCCACACTTGCGGGCCCCTTTGATACCTCTTCCAATAATAGAGATACCATTTGAACGCATAGCCATGGATCTGATTGGGCCCCTAGAGAAGACAGCTCGGGGCCACCAACATGTGCTGGTTGTACTAGACTATGCAACCCGATACCCGGAAGCTGTCCTCCTACGCAACACAGCTTCCAAGACAATAGCTAAGGAGTTAGTACAGATCTTTTCCCGGGTCGGGCTTCCCAAGGAAATGCTGACTGATCAAGGGACACCTTTCGTGTCTAAATTGATGAAAGATCTCTGTTCATTGCTCCATGTACAAGCCCTACGGACCTCTGTAAACCACCCACAAACAGACGGCCTGGTGGAAAGGTTCAATAGGACCCTCAAGGCCATGATCAGGAAAGTGGTGAGCCGGGATGGGAAAGACTGGGATACCCTATTGCCTTACCTCATGTTTGCCATCCGGGAAGTTCCACAAGCCTCCACAGGCTTCTCTCCATTCGAACTACTATATGGGCGCCACCCCCGAGGCATATTGGATATAGCCAGAGAAGCCTGGGAAGAGGAGCCAAATCCCGGAAGGAACATAGTTGAGCGTGTACTACAGATGAGGGATCGGATAGCCCAGGTTACACCCATTGTACGAGAACACTTGGAAAAAGCACAGGAGACCCAACGGACCCATTATAACCACCAAGCAAAGCTTCGACGGTTCCAACCGGGGGATCGAGTAATGGTCCTTGTGCCCACAGCAGAAAGCAAGCTGTTGGCCCAGTGGCAGGGACCCTATGAAGTAATTGAAGCCGTGGGAGAGGTAAACTATAAGGTACGGCAGCTATGCCGCAGAAAACCGGAGCAAATTTACCACATCAATCTTCTAAAACCTTGGCATGATCGAGAGGCATGCTTAGTCACCCGGGAGACTCTTCCCCAGGAGGATAACGTACATGAGCAAGTAAAGATATCACCCGACTTGACGCCAATCCAAAAGATCGAGGCAACCGATATGATTAATCGTAACCGAGATGTTTTCTCTACAAAACCGGGGCGGACAACTGAGACCTATCACCATATCCGCACGATCCCTGGAGCCAAAATAACACTGAGACCCTACCGAATCCCAGCAGCCAAAAGAGAAGAAATCAAGGCCGAAGTAAAGAAAATGTTAGAATTAGGCGTTATTGAAGAATCCTACAGTCAGTGGTGCAGTCCAATTGTTCTAGTGCCCAAACCTGATGGTACCATGAGATTCTGTAATGACTTTCGCCGACTGAATGAAGTATCCCAGTTTGATCCATACCCCATACCACGCATCGATGAACTGGTTGACCGACTGGGTAGTGCCCGTTTCTTGACTACATTGGATCTGACAAAAGGGTATTGGCAGATTCCCCTGACCAAAGAAGCTAAAGAAAAGACAGCGTTCTCCACCCCAGACGGGCTATTCCAGTACACTGTTCTCCCTTTTGGGTTACATGGGGCCCCAGCCACATTCCAGCGCCTCATGGATAAGCTGCTGCGCCCCCATACTAGTTATGCAGCTGCATACCTAGATGATGTCATCATCCATACGCCAGACTGGGGAACCCACTTGGAGACGGTTGAGGCAGTGCTACGCACCTTAAGGCAGGCTGGCCTCACCGCTAATCCTGCTAAGTGCGCCATAGGACTAGCAGAGGCTAGGTACCTGGGATATATTGTAGGAAGGGGTATAGTGAAGCCCCAAACTAATAAACTAGAAGCGATTCAAAACTGGCCCCGGCCAACCCGAAAGAAGCAGGTCCGTGTGTTCCTAGGCGTGGTAGGCTACTACCGTCGGTTTATTCCCCACTTCGCCAGCAGGGCAAGTCCTCTAACGGACCTGGTGAAGGCTCGAGGTCCAGACCTGGTAAAGTGGACCGACGTTGCAGAGAGGGCGTTTGTAGACCTTCAGACGGCCCTCTGTAATGACCCCATACTCATAGCCCCAGACTTTACCAAGGAATTTATTTTACAGACAGATGCTTCTGAGGTGGGGTTGGGGGCAGTTCTGTCACAAATGATTGGAGATGAAGAACACCCGATTCTCTACCTAAGCAGAAAGCTGCTCCCACGAGAACAGAAGTATGCAGTAGTCGAGAGAGAATGCCTCGCTGTCAAATGGGCCATGGAGACGCTGCGTTATTACCTCTTGGGCCGGCGATTTACTCTTGTGACAGACCACGCACCCCTCCAGTGGATGCAGAGAAATAAGGAAAAGAATGCAAGGGTCACCAGGTGGTTCTTATCCCTACAACCATTCCAGTTCCGTATACGGCATAGGGCTGGATGTCACCACGGCAACGCTGATGGTCTTTCACGAGCACACTGCCTGGCGTCCCAAGTTGCACAACCCTATGGTGTTGAGCAGAGGGGGGGATATGTGATGGAGCAAGGCCGGATGGCTACAAGAAAGTATTGAGGAGCAGGTATGTTAGCCCCAGGCTAAGCAAATCCCTAGTACCATAGGAACCAAAATGGCAGTCGCTCCAGGCTAATCAAGGCACCTGGGGCCAATTAAGAACTTTCTAGAAGGCACCGGAGAGAGCTACATTGATTGGCTGCAGGTGCTCCAATCAGAACAGGCTAATCAAGGCACCTGGAACCAATTAAGAACTTTCTAGAAGGTACCGGAGAGAGCTACATTGATTGGAGCACCTGCAGCCAATCAGGACAGGCTAATCAAGGCACCTGGTATAAAAAGGGGAGCTCTCTCCAGTCTGAGGAGGAGGAGCCAGAGGAAGGAAGTGCGTATGAGGAGCTGGGAGTCAGAGACACAAGGAACTAAGACCTGAGAGGGTGTACTACTGGAGGATTGAGGAAACACCATACAATCTAGCAGTATCAGACACCAGGAGGATCCTATGGTGAGGATAAAGAAGGTGTTTGAAGGAGGCTATGGGGAAGTAGTCCAGGGAGCTGTAGCAGTCAAGCAGCGGTTACAAGTAGCACTATAGAGACTGCTGCAATTCACAGGGCCCTGGGCTGGAACCCGGAGTAGAGGGTGGGACCGGGTTCCCCCCAAGTCTCACTACTCCTAATCAGACATAGGAGGAGTTGATCCAGACTGTGGGTTTCATCCAAGGGGAAGACCACTGAGGGGAGGAAATCCACCAATAAGCGCAGGACCTACTAGAGGAGAGGAGGAACTTTGCCACAGATGTTACTGCTTAAAAATGATCGTAGCTTAAAACCATGGAATATTCTTTGTAACAAGTATCCCACAAATTCCACCGACCTCCCTTGTTTTCTTTGTCTGGCGTAGGGTTTCTAAATTCCAAACCTGATGTGGTCTCCCAGCTGGAACGAGGGGAAGAGCCGTGGGTCCAGGACCTCCAGGGTTCTGAGAAAGAAGTGCTTCCAAGAGCTGCCTGCACAGGTGAGGACTTGGTTAAAGCAAGTCAAAAACTGTCCGTGAATACAGGAAACATTCGGGATGCCCTACAAAGACCTTGTGAGCTCTCCAAGTTCAGGATTGTTCCCTGCAGATGTGGAATAATTAGGCAGATGTCACTCATGGCTTCCCACCTATCCTGACTAACAACTGGCAGCAGATCCCTGCCTGATCCCACTTTCCCCCCTCCATGTTCTGGTGAAATGCAGACCAAAACTGATCCCTTCCTCTCTCTTCTGGGGAAAATCAGCTCCTGATAGGTTTGATCTCTCCTGCACATATTTTGGTTTGTTCATCCCTTTTAAAATTCCTGTCTCTGAGATTTCCTTTCTCTCAGGCACAGGGAGTGACCTATGTCTGGATTCTCTCTGTCTCCCATCAGGTGATAGGATGGTGCGTGAGAATGAGGAGCAGAAACCCCAGCAGGAAGATGCTGAACAAGGAGCACCACATGGGACGTTATCAGAAAAACCCAAAGGGAATGTTTCCAGGAGTTGTGCACTCCGAGAAACAGTAAAAGCCTCTGAGACTCAGCAGAGGCCAGAGGAGAACTTCAGTAGCCTCTCAGCCCTTATTACGCATGAGAGAATCAACTTGGAAGAGACACACTACAAATGCCACGAGTGTGGGGAAAGCTTCAGTCAGCGCTCCCACCTTATCAGACATCAGAGAATCCACACAGGGGAGACGCCTTACATGTGCTCTGAGTGCGGGAAAAGCTTCAGTCAGCGCTCTGCCCTCATCAGACATCAGAGAATCCACACAAGGAAGACGCCCTACACGTGCGCTGAGTGCGGGAAAAGCTTCAGTTGGCGCTCAATCCTTATCAGACATCAGAGAATCCACACAGGGGAGACGCCCTACACGTGCGCTGAGTGCGGGAAAAGCTTCAGTTGGCGCTCAATCCTTATCACGCATCAGAGAATCCACACAGGGGAGACGCCCTACACGTGCGCTGAGTGCGGGAAAAGCTTCAGTTGGCGCTCAATCCTTATCACACATCAGAGAATCCACACAGGGGAGACGCCCTACACGTGCGCTGAGTGCGGGAAAAGCTTCAGTTGGCGCTCAATCCTTATCACACATCAGAGAATCCACACAGGGGAGACGCCCTACACGTGCGCTGAGTGCGGGAAAAGCTTCAATCGGCGCTCAAACCTTATCACACATCAGAGAATCCACACAGGGGAGACGCCCTACACGTGCGCTGAGTGCGGGAAAAGCTTCAGTTGGCGCTCAAACCTTATCACACATCAGAGAATCCACACAGGGGAGACGCCCTACACGTGCGCTGAGTGCGGGAAAAGCTTCAGTCTGCGCTCAAACCTTATCACACATCAGAGAATCCACACAGGGGAGACGCCCTACACGTGCTCTGAGTGCGGGAAAAGCTTCAGTCGGCGCTCTGCCCTTATCAGACATCAGAGAATCCACACAGGAGAGCAGCCCTACACGTGCGCTGAGTGCGGGAAAAGCTTCAGTCGGCGCTCAAACCTTATCACACATCAGAGAATCCACACAGGGGAGACGCCCTACACGTGCGCTGAGTGCGGGAAAAGCTTCAGTCGGCGCTCAAACCTTATCACACATCAGAGAATCCACACATGAGAGACGCCCTACACATGCTCTGAGTGCGGGAAAAGTTTCATTGAGCACTCAGACTTTGTCAGACATCGTAGAATCCACAGTGGAGAGAGACCCTACACATGCTCTGCATTTGGGAAAAGCTTCAATCAGATGTCATTCCCTATTAGATATCAGAAAATCCAAATCGGAGAGAACTGTAAGAAATGCCTTTATTAGGGCTTCCCAAAGATTTGTTTTTAAAAAAATCAGATTTGCTAATTCCAATATAGTGATCTTTGCACCATCTTCACTGTGGTCTCTCAGCTCTGCCAGATGAGTTGCCTGCTTCTGCCTTTTGCAGCTCACCCTTCTTTGGGGTCAGTCCTGTGATCTTTTCTATCAGCTCCTTCCCTTTTGACTTGTAAGAGTGTGTTTCCCTCCAGCCAGGAATTTCATCAGCTCCAGGTGGGGGAGAGAGGGTTGATGCCAACAAGCTACCCTGAGGCAAAAGTTACCTGTGCCTTACATCCACTAGGACTGTACATGGAATTGGGTGCTCAAGTTAGTGATTTTGGTGTAAAAAGACAATTATAGTTGTAGAGCAGAAGCAGCCCAGGGAGTGAACCTATATTATGGGAGTAAGTAAATAACTTTTCCTTATCTACTTTCTCCACATCACTCATGATTTTATATACCTCTATCATATTCCCTCTTAGTCTCCTCTTTTCCAAGCTGAAAAGCCCTAGCCTCTTTAATCTCTCCTCATATGGGACCCGTTCCAAACCCCTAATCATTTTAATTGCCCTTCTATGAACCTTTTCTAATGCCAGTATATCTTTTTTGAGATGAGACCACATCTGTACATAGAATTCAAGATGTGGGCATACCATGGAGTTATATAAGGGTAATAATATAGTCAGTCTTATTCTCTATCCCCTTTTTAATGATTCCTAACATCCTGTTTGCTTTTTTGACCGCCTCTGCACACTGCGTGGGCATCTTCAGAGAACTATCCATGATGACTCCAAGATCTTTTTCCTGATTTGTTGTAACTAAATTAGTCCCGATCATATTTTATGTATAATTGGAGTTATTTTTTCCAATATGCATTACTTTACATTTATCCACATTAAATTTCATGTGCCATTTTGTTGCCCAATCACTTAGTTTTGTGAGATCTTTATTAAGTTCTTCACAGTCTGCTTTGGTCTTAACTATCTTGAGCAGTTTATCATCTGCGAACTTTGCCACCTCACTTTTTACCCCTTTCTCCAGATCGTTTATGAATAAGGTGAATAGGATTGGTCCTAGGACTGACCCTTGGGGAACACCACTAGTTACCCCTCTCCATTCTGAGAATTTACCATTAATTCCTACCCTTTGTTCCCTGTCTTTTAACCAGTTCTCAATCCTTGAAAGGACCTTCCCTTTTATCCCATGACAGCTTAATTTATGTAAGAGCCTTTGGCGAGGGACCTTGTCAAAGGCTTTCTGGAAATCTAAGTACACTATGTCCACTGGATCCCCCTTGTCCACATGTTTGTTGACCCTCTCAAAGAACTCTAATAGATTAGTAAGACATGATTTCCCTTTACGGAAACTGTGTTGACTTTTGCCCAACAATTTATGTTCTTCTATGTGTCTGACAATTTTATTCTTTACTATTGTTTCAACTAATTTGCCCGGTACCGATGTTAGACTTACTGGTCTGTAATTGCCGGGATCACCTCTAGAGCCCTTTTTAAATATTGGCGTTACATTAGCTAACTTCCAGTCATTGGGTACCGAAGCCGATTCAAAGGACAGGTTACAAACCATAGTTAATAGTTCCGCAACTTCACATTTGAGTTCTTTCAGAACTCTTGGGTGAATGCCATCTGGTCCTGGTGACTTGTTAATGTTGAGTTTATCAATTAATTCCAAAACCTCCTCTAGTGACACTTCAGTCTGTGACAGTTCCTCAGATTTGTCACCTACAATTTGGCAATGTTTATGCTCCTTTCTAGGATTTGACTTCCACTTTTTAAAGGAAGTCTTTTTGTCTCTCACTGCTTCTTTTACATGGTTGTTAAGCCCCGGTGGCTCTTTTTTAGTTCTTTTACTGTGTTTCTTAAATTGGGGTATACATTTAAGTTGGGCCTCTATTATGGTGTCGTTAAAGTGTCCATGCAGCTTACAGGAATTTCACTTTAGTCACTGTACCTTTTAAATTCTGTTTAACTAACCCCCCTCATTTTTGTATAGTTCTCCTTTTTGAAATCAAATGCCACAGTGTTGGGCTGTTGAGATGTTCTTCCCACCACAGAGATGTTAAATGTTATTATATTATGCCGTTTATTTCGAGCAACTGCAGTTATTCGGGAGAGTACAGACAGGCAGAGTTTCCCCTCCCGAGGTAGGTCTCGGTTAGATAAACAATTAAGGCAAGCATTTATACCTTTTGCGACATACAGTAAGGAGCAACAACTGCATTTTGTTTGTACATATTCCTTTCTGATAGCTTACTTCTCTCAGCAATTTCTGCTACAATCTGCATTCTATTCTTATCTAACACAAGGTCGAAAACCAGCGTCTCTTACAGTTCTTTTCCGCTCGCCCATGCCCTGCTTGGAAGTCTCCCGTTATTAGCTGTTAGTTAGCCTGGTAAATATCAAGTCCCTGAGAAAACACAGTTATACGAAGCAAAACAAAATCACAAATAGAAATGTCATTGGAAATTCAAAAATTAAAAAGGAAAATGCAATTCCCATCACTTCATTGTATCTGGGCCATTCCTGTATCGAGAGTACCCGCTAAGGGCCCTGTGTGCTTATGGGAAACCTGGAGGAACTCATAGCAGAGCCTGAACATGAAACTCAACTGCTCCCAGGTGCCGCAGTAAAACCCTTTCCCTGCTGTGATGTTGATGATTTTATGAAAATATGCTAATGAGTGTGAATATAATGTAACTGGAACATGCTTCATGCAAAAGGTCTCTTGTGCAGTATCATTACAAAGCTTATTATCTACTGTGTGTGTTCAGCCTATTTGTATGAACCGATCTTTCCTGTATCTGAAGCTAGAAATATGAACTATAACTCTGAGGTCCTGTTGTAATGATGCAAAGTGTGGGCCATTAATAGTGGTTTGGACTCTTGATGGCTCCCATTAACCAGGACAATTGACTGGAGATGGCTCTGTCCTGCACCATCTGTGAGTCAGGCCAGGAACAATGAAGGCTTGGGGTCTCACAGGGCATGTGACCATGTCACCTGGTACAGGAATCCATCTTAAACCTGGGGCTTTTCCCCAGGAGAGAGACAAAAGATTCCTGCCTTGTACCAAAGCTGTATAAGGGGGTGGAACAGAAAGAAAGCTGGCTGCAGTCATGAGAAATCCCCTAGCTACCACCTGAGCTGGAACAAGGACTATACCAGGTGAAAAGATTGGGCTCAGACAAGAAATAAGTCTAGTCTGCAAAAGAAGCTTATTGGAAAGTCTCTGAGGGTGAGATTTTATCTGTATTGAGTTTCATACTGTATTAGTCTTAGACTTGCATGTTTTTGTTTTATTTTGCTCTATGGAGAATACAAACTCCACAGAGAAGGAAAAGTTAATGCCTTAGAAAAATCTGTGTGTGTTAGAGTGTCTAGGAGCCACTCTCCTATAGCTTCTTTTGTCTGATTTCCTTTAGAAAATCTGAAGCAGGGTGCAGAAAACCATTGTCTTTTCTGAGGTGTGAGCTCAGGACCTACTGAGTATGAGACTGACATGCTGCCAACTATGCTAAGAAGGCCCAGAAAAATGTTTAGGCTCAGTGCATATAGGATCCTCCTACAGCAGTGACTGGAGCAGGGAAGGAACTGGAAGAAGCAGAGAGATCTGGTGCCCACAGACCTGTCCTGGCCTCTTTCTCAGCAGCAAAGAAATCAATTTGCCCTTCCAGTGAACAATCTGCTGGAACTAATGGCAGCACAGGGGGGATGTTTCTAAAGTATGCACCCACCTCTACATTTTAGAACTTACTCTCCTTTTTCTAGTATAGCACTTTGTATATGAATTAGGCAAAACAAACTACACAGGTAAGAGAAACAAGGGCTTGAGAGAAAGCTTGAACTCATAACCCCAACAGATGGCCCCTCTGCACTAACCAGTTGCACCCCTGAAGATGTTTTTTAAACACATTTGGGAAGCAGGCAGTTATCAGTCTCTGTGGTTCACACCTTTGCCTGGTAATTGAAAAGCTGCTGGTTCAAACTTAACTCAAGATGCGGCTTTTCAGCGATGAGACTCCAGTACATTTTAACAGGAAGAAAATCTCCTCTATTCTGGCTTTGCCCCATTAGACTCCTTCTGCCCATCTTCTCCCCCTCCCCCAGTCTCTTTCCTTCCCCACTGGGGCCATGCAGAGAGGAGCCCCAGTCAGTCTCTGTCACAGAGAGTCTGTATCCCATAAAGGGAGGGAGGGGTCTCTCTAAAACACTGATAATGGGGAGGGGAGTGGTGTGCGTGGTTAGGGGGAGACAGGATGGAGAACTAACAGTGGGGCACAGAGAGATTCCCCCAGATTTGGGAGATCCCCTGCTGCCCCCCATCAGCCAGCTGTGAGAAGAACAACTGTGGTGGGGTCTCCACATGCTGCCCCTGCCCCAACTGCCAACTGTGGCAATGGGAGCTGCAGGGGTGGAGTCTGCGGGCAGCGGTGCGCAGAGACGCCCCCGGCCCTCCAGCTTAGGGGCTATGGGTTGCTTTCGGGAGATGCCTGAGGTAAATGCTGCACCCCTCACCCTCTCCTGCAACCCCTGCCCCAGCCCAGACCCCACACCTGCACCCAAACTCCCTCCAAGAGCCGGCCCCCCACACTGCCTCTGCACCCCAACCCCTGACTGAGCCCAGACCCTGCACCCCAACCCTCTAACTGAGCCCAGACCCTGCACCCAAACTCTCTCAGCACCCAATCCCTCTCCCTCCCACACCCAAACTCCTTCCCAGAGCCTTACACAGGTGTGTGTGGCAGGTGAGGCAGGACTTGGTCCCATTCTGGGCACCACCAAAAATTATACAAACCTGCCACCCCTGTCCAGCCCAATCTTCTGCTGATGCACCTCAGCCCACACCCATGCAGGGTTTGAAGCTTTCATTGCTTAAATTCCAGGACACAGAGGGATTTCAGCTCCCCTTTGCCCAGAGGGAACCTTCACCCCACTCCTAACCAGGTTCTTGTCCATGGGATCACTGTAGGGGGGCTGGGTCCCTCGGTGTCTTTTCTCTCTCTAGGACAGGCCTGGGTGCAATAACTGGGGGCATCTGAGCACCGAGGACCTTCTGTGGGGCTGCCATTCCCCTTCCCCTTCTGTGGTCCCATCTGCCATTGACTCCAGCCTTTTTTCTATCCATCGTCAGCACCATCCCAAGCCAGCAGCACTCGAATCAAAAAGACAGAGTCCAGTGGCACCTTACAGACTAACAGACGTATTGGCGCATAAGCTTCCGTGGGTGAATCCCACTTCGTCAGGTGAATGTAGTGGAAATTTGCAGGGGCAGGTATAAGTATGCAGGCAAGAAGCAGGCTAGAGATAAGGAGGTTAGTTCAATCAGGGAGGATGAGACCCTCTTCTAGCAGTTGAGGTGTGATCACCAAGGGAGGAGAAACTGCTTTTGTAGTTGGCTAGCCAGGCACAGAATTCCCACTCCATTCATCTGACGAAGTGGGGATTCACCCACGAAAGCTCATGCGCCAATACGTCTGTTAGTCTAGAAGGCGCCACAGGACTCTGTCGCCTTTTACAGATCCAGACTAACACGGCCACCCCTCTGATACTCAAAAAGACAGTGTCCCCTGCTGGGAGTAAATCATTGACCCCTCTCCTCCCTGAGCACTGACTGCCCCTCTGTTTCCTTGCCTCTCAGTCTGTGCAGATGGGACCTTTCCCTCCAGTGCTGGAGGATTCGCCCTTCTCATCTACCATTGTCCCAAGCAGCACAGCGGGTGGGAATCTTAAATGTACCGAGGTGACTTAGGAGCAGAACCCCCCCCCAACCTTCCATGCAATTGTCACTTGCCCCTCACTGAGCAGGACTGAAACTGATGCAGGGAGACTGGTGGGCCACATCCCCTCTGGGCATGAGCAAAGCAGCAGGGTGAAAAAATGATCATGGAGATATTGAACCCAGGGCCTCATATATGCAAAGCATGTGCTCAACCACTGAGCTACATCCCCTAGCAGGTTGTGTTTGCTATGGGTTACACTCAGAGCCCTCCTGTTTCCAGAGCATCCAGTGACCTATAAGCTTCACGAGAAGCCCGTTCCCCTCTCTGAGGACCAATCCTGCTCTCCTGGAGGTGACTTGTTCATAGGGGTCACTTTTCAGCAGGGCCAGATTCTATGTGTGGGGCAGAGAGAGTGGGTGCCCTGGTCTCAGGGTGCAGAGATACACTCAGCCATCTCCCCTGCATTGGGTTGGGGGTGCTGCAATCCCCTGCTGCAAGGTCATGGTGGGGGATGCTGTGAGCAGCTCAACACCTCACCCTGGTGGCAGAAGTGGTGTGGGGAGCTCCAGGTGTTTCTAGGATCTGCTATTTCCACCTGCCTGTAAACTCCAGCCTTCCCCAGCACATTCACTGCGGTGCAATTGGGTCACTGTTTCCATGGCTGAACAGCAAAGAATGGCGCCCAGTTTCCCTTCTATTGCCAGCAGGATTAGCCTGTGTCGGTGGTTAATGAGGTGGATCTAGTTGTAGATTGTTATTCGTTCCCCACCTTGACAATTCACACAGTCCCTTTCCCAGGCAGATTCCCAGCACCTCAGTGATCCTGGTAGCAGGGTTGGGTCCTGAGATTTTCAGGGTTCTTTTCCCCTCCACCTGGAGTGAACTCAGCTTTTTCCCCATCCCAGACAATCCATGAAATAACAACAGGAGCATAAAGAAAGAGGGGAGGGAACATCTCACGGCCAGGGCTGGATGTGCCCAGAGCCCCCTGCTTGTCCATTGTTTCCATGGAATTTGGCCTCCTGCTTTGCACAAGGGACAGAGAAAGATCTTGCTGTTCCTGTGTCTGTGCAAAGAAAATTGTGCTTCTGTATGAAAGAGAGGCGGGAAATGGCCCCATGATGGGGCAATAGCCTCAGGGTTAAGAGCAAAGGACAATGATGGGAAGGTTCACAATTGACTCAGTAGTTGCATACAAAGGTGCACGTTTGGCAGTTACATTGGGAAATTCTGGCTCCTTCTCAGGCTCAGGTTGGCCACCCCGGTCTAGGTGTAGAAGTGACAACATTTAAACTTGAAAGAGGGGCCAATTTCCCCATCATTTCACACCTTTACACCCAAACACGATGACTTTCTGAATGAACCCTCCTCGTTCAGCCAGAAGATCTTGGGGTGGATGTAGGAGTCACTGGGTAAAATTCTCTGGACTCTGTTCTGAATCAGGTCATAGAATCATAGAATCTCAGGGTTGGAAGGGACCTCAGGAGGTCATCTAGTCCAACCCCCTGCTCAAAGCAGGACAAAACCCAACTAAATCATCCCAGCCAAGGCTTTGTCAAGCCTGACCTTAAAAACCTCTAAGGAAGGAGATTCCACCACCTCCCTAGGTAACCCATTCCAGTTCTTCACCACCCTACTACTAGTGAAAAAGTTTTTCCTAATATCCAACCTAAACCTCCCCCTCTGCAACTTGAGACCATTACTCCTTGTTCTATCATCTTCTACCACTGAGAACAGTCTAGATCCATCGTCTTTGGAACCCCCTTTCAGGTAGTTGAAAGCAGCTATCAAATCCCCCCTCAGAGCAGAGGTACCTAGTGATCTAGTCTGGCTGTAAAATCTATAGATCAACACCATTAATACGAAATTAATCCTCAGAAACGGCTGTTCCCCACCCAGACCCCAGCAAAGGGCTCTCCAAGGAAGAGGGCTGTTGAGGAAGGAAAGAAGGAAGACGTCCTTCTCCCCCTGGAGGAACTGGGCTCTGCGCTTTGGACAGAAAGGAGGGGAAGGAAATGGCCACACGATGGCAGCAGAACCTAAGAAATGAAACACAATAGGCTTATGTCCACACTGCAATGAAACACCCAGGGCTGCCCCCATACCAGCTCAGGCTCCCGGGGCTTGGGCTGTGGGGTGGTAAATTTGCAGTGTAGACATCTCGGCTCAGGCTCAATACCAGGCTCTGAGACCCCACAAGGCTGGGAGGGAGAGTAGCAAGTAAAAAAGGTAGAACGGCAGTGGAGTATTACCCTGGTCTCAATGGCATTTCTCCATCGGTCTGTCTGCTCTGGGGCAGGGACAATAACACGTCCTGCTGCATTCGTTATTTCAAAGGGGGTTTAGTATTTTCATTCTCACACATGGTGCACGAAGCAGGACTCAACCCTCGGCATAAACTAAACAAGCTGCCCACAGATTCTGGCAGCCACAATGAGGCATTTGGTGTGAGAGCTCAGACCTGCCCCTGTCCCACAGGGACGGGGTCATCTGTGAGGGGACTGGGCCACTGACCTACCAGCTCCTAACTCCCAAACTTTCAGTAATATCATCAGTGCCTGTGAGTGTAATTTAAACCATCAAAACAGTCATAGTGGGCTAGACCATAGTCTGGACTTCGGGTCTGGAAAAGAGCTGCCACAATCCATAGACCAGGTTGTTATATAACATGCACATGGATTTTAACCCTTCACATACAGTAATGGGAAAGTTCTTGGTTTAGGCTTGTAGCAGTGATGGAATAAACTGCAGGTTCAATAAACAGCTGGGATGGGTCATTCAGTCCTTTGTACAGAGCTTCAGTTTGTAGCAAAGTCTCTCCAGAGGTATGAAGCAGGATTGAAGACAAGATGGAGACGAGGCATGAGCCTTTTATAGTCTCTTGCCATGTGGTCTTTGCTTTCTTTGTCCCAAGGACACTCTGTCCAGCACGTGGCACAGAAAAACCTTAGAGTTCTGTCCATAGGCAGGTCCCTGCAGACCTTGCTGAGTTACAAGGCGTATCTGCCTTCTCTCAGTGGGTCGATTGTAGAGCTGATGGTCTTTAATGGGCCATCAAGCAGGCTAGGCAGAACTGACACCAACTTGTCTGGCTAGGGTGTTTCCCGGAAGCAGAGCACAAGTTTGAAATATGGACAGAACAGAGCCAATACTTATAACATCAACTACAAAAATGATACACATCTAGAGATGGCATCATTATAATCAACCAATCAGAACCTCTCCATAGACCCCTTACATGACAACCTTTCTACAATATTGGCTGCAAATATAGAACAGTGGTCACAACGGTGATCTATACAGTTACAGATTATGTCAGTAACGCCACAGGAGGTGACACGGCATCAGTGAGACTGATACTGGAATACTGCCTCCAGATTTGGTGTCCTCATTTGAAAAAGATGTTGTGAAATTGGAGCTGGGGCAGCAAAGAGCCACCAAATGTCCTGAGGGCTGGAGAAAAATGCCTTCTAGTGAGCTATTGAAAGAGCTCAACCTGCTTAGCTGATCAAAAGAAGATTGAAAGGTGACTTCATTGAAGTCTTGAAGTGCATTAATGGAGAGAAAAGATTGGATATTAAAGGGCTTTTTAATCTAGCAGAGAAAGGCCTAACAAGACCCAATGTCTGGAAGGTGAAAAGAGACAAATTCATATTACAACTAAGGCACAAAGATTCAACAGCGAGGATGATTGACCACAGGAACAAGCTACCAAGGAAAGTGGTGGATTCTCCATCTCTTGATGTCATTTCATGAAGACTAGATGCCTTTCTGGAATGTGTTTGCCCCAAAAGTAGCTCTTGTGTCATACAGGAGCCCTGTGATATGCAGGGGGTCAGATTAGATGCTCTAATGGTCTCTTCTGGCCATAAAGTCAACTCATTTCTGAAAAACTGAGTGTAGCATTGAGAGCAGCATCTGATGTTTTCCTGTCTAGCCGGCTTGCTGCCTAGAACGAACGCTCCTTGAGTGGGGTGATCCACAGGGAGTAGCTCAAACCTCCAAAGTGCCTGGCTAGGGGCAGGACATTAGCGCAGCAAGGGAGGGGTGTGGCAGTGACATCACAAAGGCCTTTTGCAGGACCTCAGCCTATTGGTCCAAGGTGGTGGGGAGGTGGTGACTTCACAGAGAGATGCTGACATCAGCCAGGCAGGACAGGGGCGAGGGGCCAGGGAAACCTCAGAGACTCCTGTGGCTTTGCTTCAGCAAGTCTCCTTCTCCAGGTCTCTCTTTGAGGACTGAGAGAGTATTCGGGTTCACGGACGTGAGCACCAGGAGGAACCTCTTTCGAGTTTTCTCCTTCCCTTTTCATGATTTTACTAGAAAACAGCCGTCCCTGTTTAGAAGGTAAGAGCCTCCTGGAGGTTTGAAACCTGTTCAGTTTGATCCATGTGGTGACAGTTGAATTCTAAGCATGGAAAACACGAGCTTAAGGAGACAGAAGTTTATTGCGCACCTGGGATTTTGTCCCTGAGAATCACTGGGGACATTAGAGTTTGTCCTTTTTGTTTCCCCTTTTCCTCCATCCATCCCTCCCTCCTTTCTCTTCATTTCTTGCTTGTTTTGTCCTTTCTCCTGTTCCCCTCCCAACACCAGGAGTGTGTGTGTGTGTGTGTGTGTTGTGGGGGAGTGCTCTGCAGCTCCCACTGTGGGAGGTCCACCCAAAAATGTGGGGCTGAAATAGTGCTCGGGCAGTGATCCCCACCAGTGACCTGGGCCATCCTTTGGGCTCTCTGGTGAGAACCCTCAGCCTCCCCTCCTCAGTCTCTACCCTGATTGGCTGAGCAGGGGGTTATTGACAGGGAGGAGACTCAGGTCCTTGTTGTTCTCTTTTAAGACCAAGGAAATAAGTCAGAACCAGTTCTATGTTTGATGAATTTTGCTGCTTCTCTACATTAATGGTCTCTGAGCAGCTCATGATTCTCTCTGACATTGCAGTTCTCCTGAGATACTTGCTGAATAATTAGTGTGCACTGTTGTTGGTCTGGAGCTCATCTGTGAGCACTTTATTCAGGTCATTCAGTGTATGAAATTCAAGATCCGATGGTTAGATTGAAAATCAGGGCTTTTGGGTCCTATTCCCAACTCTGCCCCGACTGGCTGTGTGACCTAAGACAAGTCAATTCTCCTTTCTCAGCCTGAGCTTCTCTCTCTTTTGAGTAGGGATAATAATGATCTGCTCCTACCTAGCTCAACACACTCACTCTTCCCCAACACACACACTGTCTCTCCCCACATACAAACAGTCTCTACCCCGCCACACACACTGCAGTTGAAAAGCAGCTGGTAATCTAGTAAGATGCCCGTGGAACAGTGGGATAGAGAAACCTGCATCATGTGATGCTGTACCAGCCCGTGAGGCATTGCAAACCCTTCCCAAAACACCCTGCAGCCAGTTGCACAGTGGGATAGTTACCCACAGTGCACTGCTCTCTGTTGCCATCCAAGAGAGGCTAGCGTGGATGTGCTCTGGTGACACAAGGGGCATAGGAAGGACATTCAATAGCTGTTTAATTAAAACACTAACTAAAGCAGCAATGCCAGGGGGTTGGTGGCTCCTTTCTTTCCTCAGCCTGGAGTAAACTCATCTTTTTATTCCATTCTTGATGTTTCATGGAATAACAACAGACGACCGAAGAAAGACGTGGACAGGGTGGGTCTCAGGGGAGGGGCAGAGAGGTTCGAGCGGTGGGCAGAGCAGGTCTCAGAGGTGGGGGCAGGGCAGGTCTCAAGGGAGGGGCAGAGAGGTGGGGGCAGTGGGCAGGGTGGGTCTCCAGGGAGGGGCACAGAGGTGCAAGTGGTGGGCAGGGCAGGTCTCAAGGGAGAGGCAGAGAGATGGGGGTGGTGGGCAGGGTGGGTTGCAGGGATGGGTCAGAGTGGTGGTGGCTGGTGGGCAGACCTTGTGGTAGGGGGTGGAGAGGCATGAGCAGGAGGCAGGAAGGCCTTGGGGGAGGAGGGGAGCGAGCAAAAGGTGGCTCAGCCGTCCTCAGCCAAAGAGGAAGAGCGGGGGTGGGAAGTGGCCAAACAGGAGCAAGGGGGGAGCACAGGGGGGGCCTCAGAGAGAGGAGAAGGGTGGGCAGTGCCATGGTCTGGGCACCAATGGGCCCCCCACTTCCAGGGAGCTTCCAGCACTCACACCCAGCCTCCCCAAATGCAAGAGCCATGGGCCACCTATTCTCTTCATCTTCACTAACCAAGCCCCTCCCCAAGCTATGTTGATGGGAGAAGCCCTCCTGTTGGCACAGCGCTATCTGCACCGGGGTTAGGCTGATATAACTGCATTGCTTAGGGAAGTAAATTTTTTACACCCCTGAGTAATGTAGTTACACCGATCTAATTTTGTAGTGTAGACCTGTCCAAAGAACCTTGGGAGTAAAACTTCACCTGCTCCTCTGCTTTACTGAATCCAAACACCAGCAAAGCTTGTCAGGCCCAGATGGGGGTTGGCAGAGAGTCAGGTGTGTGCAGACATGATCCCTTCAGCAACTGTAGGCACCATGGCTTAGCTGGCTAAAACCACTGTTTTGTATACAGGACATCCTGGGTTCAAGCTCCAGTGGTACCTTACTGAGTTGCTTTTGGGGCACCTGGTACTGGCTACTGTCAGAAGACAAGATTCAGATCTAGATGGACCGTCGGTCTAGCCTAGTGTGGTTTTTCTTATAGTTTAAATTACACTCACAGGCACTGATGATAGAGTTACTGAACGTTTGGGAGTTAGGAGCTGATAGGTCAGTGGTCCAGTCCCCTCACAGACGACCCCGTCCCTCTGGGACAGGGGCATGTCTGAGCTCTCACACCAAATGCTCATTGTGGCTGCCAGAATCTGTGGGCAGCTCGTTTAGTTTATGCCGAGGGTTGAGTCCTGTTTTGTGCACCGATTTTGAGAATGAAAATCCTAAACCACCCTTTGAAATAACAAAAGCAGCAGGACGTGTTTCTGTCCCTGCCCCAAAGCAGACAGAGCGATGGAGAAATGCCATGAGTCCAGGGTAATACTCCCCTGCGGTTTTACCATTTCCACTTGCTAAACCCCCTCCCAACCTTCTGGGCTCCTGGAGCGGGGGACTGAGCCTGAGCCGAGACACGGACACTGCAACTTTACAGCCCAAGCCGCATGACCCTGATTAATGTGACACGGGCCAGTCGTGGGTGTTTCATTGCACTGGAGACGTAGCCTAATGTTATGTCTACACTGCGATTAACACACCCAGGGCACCTGTCGCAAAGCCCGGGTCAGCTGACTCAGGGTTATGGGGCTTGGGCTGCAAGACTATAAAATTACAGTGCAGACAGATGGGCTTGAGCCCAGTCTCTGAGACCCCACGAGGGGTGAGGGTTTCCGAACCCAGGCTTCAGTGTGAACACAAATATCTGCACCACAGTTTTTAGCCTCTCAGCTTTAACTTCATGAGCCCACGTCAGATGGTCCAGGCCAGCCATGCTGCCATCTTTATCCCAGGAGAGATGGACTCTAAGGGTACGCCTCCACTGCAGTGTCAGCCCAGGGGTGGCACGCTGTGCTCAAAGCAGCACCCTGGAAGCCCCATATTCACCAGTCTCATATAATGATGATACGGTTTGTACAAAGTCTGCCTGGTGAGGTATCATTTCAAAAGTCTTGGTCTGTTGAACATTAATATTGTGTTGGATTGTGTGTGTAGCATTGGTTGGGAAGTTTTGCTCTGTGTGTGTGACTGAGATGAGGTTGGGAAATGCCCACCACCAGCCTTTCAGGTGTGACAATGGAGGAGCCAGACCCGCTGCTGGCCCATTAAAGGGATCCACACTCCCAAGGACTATCCCAGGAACCGTGTACAATGCAGACTTCTCTGAGATAGCACAGCGACAATTGGCACTGCTTGCTCACATCCTAGCAAAGGGACTTCCTAGCCAGTTGGAAGAAGCTATGAAAGGGGGGCGGTAGAGACATGAATTGGCCTCTCTCCCCCACAACTCCACACCTGTAAACACATCTGGAGGACAAACACTGTTAGGTGTGAGAAGTATAAACTGTTCAATATGTTCAGTTAGTTGGTTAATAAGATGTTTATGAAGTAAATTGAAATTTAATGTGGATAAATGTAAAGTAATGCATATTGGAAAAAATAACCCCAACTATACATACAATATGATGGGGGCTAATTTAGCTACGACGAGTCAGGAAAAAGATCTTGGAGTCATCGTGGATAGTTCTCTGAAGATGTCCACGCAGTGTGCAGAGGCGGTCAAAAAAGCAAACAGGATGTTAGGAATCATTAAAAAGGGGATAGAAAATAAGACTGAGAATATATTATTGCCCTTATATAAATCCATGGTACGCCCACATCTCGAATACTGTGTACAGATGTGGTCTCCTCACCTCAAAAAAGATATTCTAGCACTAGAAAAGGTTCAGAAAAGGGCAACTAAAATGATTAGGGGTTTAGAGAGGGTCCCATATGAGGAAAGATTAAAGAGGCTAGGACTCTTCAGCTTGGAAAAGAGAAGACGAAAGGGGGATATGATAGAGGTCTATAAAATCATGAGTGATGTGGAGAAAGTGGATAAGGAAAAGTTATTTACTTATTGCCATAATACAAGAACTAGGGGTCACCAAATGAAATTAATAGGCAGCAGGTTTAAAACAAATAGAAGGAAGTTCTTCTTCACGCTGCGCAAGGTCAACTTGTGGAACTCCTTACCTGAGGAGGTTGTGAAGGCTAGGACTATAACAATGTTTAAAAGGGGACTGGATAAATTCATGGTGGCTAAGTCCATAAATGGCTATTAGCCAGGATGGGTAAGAATGGTGTCCCTAGCCTCTGTTCGTCAGAGGATGGAGATGGATGGCAGGAGAGAGATCACTTGATCATTGCCTGTTAGGTTCACTCGCTCTGGAGCACCTGGCATTGGCCACTGTCAGTAGACAGATACTGGGCTAGATGGACACTTGGTCTGACCCGGTACGGCCTTTCTTATGTTAAATCACTGGTTTTAAAATAAGATCCAGTCTGGAGCATATGAACTATTGACCCCTGGACTCCATCTCTGAGAGGGGACTTGTTTACCATCAGGGGACAGGCTCAAACCAGTCCAAACCGGTTTTTCCCGCCAAAACCAGCCCTCAGCGTTCCATCTCCTCAGCACTTTTCCCGCCACAGAAGTGATATAAGGACGTGTTCAGCGCCTGCGCGGGGCCGTCCCCCCCAGCGATGGCCCGTCCACGGTCGGGTCTTCCCAGCGCTCCCAAGCCGGAGAGTGACGAACCCCCTCGGTCCCGCCGTGAGACTGAGGAACAGGAGGCCTGTCACCCCCATTCCTGCCGTCCTGCATCCCTGGTGTCCAGCCTCCCACAGGGCCTCCCTGCCAGCGACGAAACCCACCCGTCGTCTGGACTCCCCAGTGCTTCTCCTCAACGGCTCTAAACCAGCCGGAGAGTGGAAGGTCCTGGGCCTCGCGCCGGCCCCTGGGACCCGCTGCACCTGCACTGGGTGGAAAGGTTTCTGTGCTGGGACATCGTTTAGTGTTTTCCGGTTTCCAAGGGAGGGTTTCTGGGCCTGAGTGTTAAGTTCCCAAAGCCAGTCGCTGTTTGATTGGATTCATTAAGTTTGCATTTTCCCTTCTTCCCCCAGTTTTCTGTACCTTTACCCTGACTACACTGACCTTTGTTTGTGCCAAACCACCTTGTTGCCTCTTTATTTTATGTACAGCTCACAAGGAGGGAGGCTAAATCCACTGGTGATAGAGACAGGAGGGAGTCGAGTTTGTATCTCCTGAGAAAAGGGGCGTTTTCCTTTCCTATTTCTCCCCTGCCACTTCTAACGTTTTCCTTTGAAGCGCTGCCTTATTCCCCTGGAGGTCACAGAGGGGACGTGGCCACCTTCCCCTCTGAGAGTGAGATATTGGCTCGGCTCTTTCTTTACGCTGCTGCTGTTAGTCCATGAAACATCAGGGATGGATGCAAGGCTGAGTTCATGCACCAATCCCCTGAAACATTTCAGTGGCCCAGAGAAATCCTGCCCCCGGCTATTGGCATCATCTGGTGGCCTCTGGGTGACTGGGCAGTGCTAAGATGTAGCCACTTCTGGGGTGGATCCAGGGTGGCCATTATTTCCTAGTGACAGGTGTGACGGAGTGATTCTGGCGGGACCCAACTGAGAGTGCCAAATCAGGACCAATTGCTCAAACAGGGCAGTCACAGCCCTAGGCTGGGGTTTTTCCACCTCTAAGGCAAACCAAACCAGCCAGACAAAAAGGACTTTGGTCTCACCCCACTGGCTAACCACAAGTCACACAAGCAATTTCCTTAGACACTCCAGTCTCCCAGTATCACCACCAGTACACTCGTCCTGGGGATAAATGGTTATGAAAACCAACACCCCAATAAAAGGAAAAGGTTCTCTCGATCCCAAAGGACCAAGCCCCAGACCCAGGTCAATATACACATCAGATCTTACCCACAAATCACGCTGTTGCCAATCCTTTAGAATCTAAAATCTAAAGGTTTATTTACAAAGGGAAAAAGGTAGAGATGAGAGGTAGAATTGGTTAAATGGAATCAATTACATACAGTAATGGCAAAGTTCTTAGTTCAGGCTTGCAGCAGTGCTGGAGTAAACTGCAGGTTCAAATTGAGTCTCTGGAATACATCCCCCACTGGGATGGGTCGTTCAGTCCCTTGTGTAAAGCTTCAGTTTGTAGCAAAGTCCCTCCAGAGGTCAGAAGCAGGATTGAAGACAAAATGGAGATGATGCATCAGCCTTATATCGACTTTTCCAGGTGTAAGAATCCCTCTGTCCTCACTGTGGAAAATTACAGCAAAAATGGAGTCTGCAGTCACAAGGACAAGTCTCTGCATACTTCGCTGAGTCACAAGGCGTGTCTGCCTTCTCTCCATGGGTCAATTGTGTAGCTGATGGTCCTTAATGGGCCATCAAGCCAGCTATGCAGGGCTAACATCAGCTTGTCTGGGACACTTCCCAGAGGCAGAGCATAATACAAAATATAGACAGTACAGAGCGAATACTTATAACTTCAACTACAAAATGATACACAGACATACAGACCGCATAATCATAACCACCAACCCAGAACCTGGTCTTAGACACCTTATATGACCCCCTTTACTTAGGATTTGGTGCCACTACAGGACCTTGGTTGCAACCCATGTTCTATATGGTTCCCATTTATATCAATAACGTCACAACAGGCCATGGACATTTCTTACCTATTTTGTCCCTCCAGGCCTTCCATTCTCCTGTTCAAGAGACATCCCCCAGGGCTCCCTCTGCCCCTGTGACTGGCCAGCAGGGGGCGGTGGTCACTTTCTATCCACTTCTCAGGCACTGTGCGGTAACAGTGTTGCTGGGTGGGGGTGGGGCTATGGGGGGAGATAGCAGCTGAAGGGGGATTGTGGTGGGGGGAGGCCTCTGGGTGGCTGGGCAGGGGGTACCCTAGTGAGGTTGGTGGGTTCTGGAGATTTGGGGTTTCGGGGGGTGGGTGTGATGTGCCCAGCCCTGAGGCTGTGGGTCCTGGAGGTGGGTATCGCTGGGGGCCTGGTGGCTGCAGAACAGCCGGGGTGGGCGTCTCTTGGGGAGGCGGGACAGGGGGTTAGAGGGAGCCTGGTGCTGTGCCAGAGGCTCTGTCTGGGCTTCCCCCGCAGACTCCTGGGATCGCTGCCCTGCCCAGTGCACAGAGTGTGTGTGGGAGAATCCCCAGCGCTAGGCCAGGGGGTGCCCCTGTAAAGCATCGGGGGATCCCGCAGGGGGGCGGAGGGGGTGCCAGGCAAAGGGTAGGGCAGATCCTGCTGGAAGGCGGGGGGGGGAATCCTAGGCAGGCAGTGAGGGACTGAGTTCCCAGTGGGGGTCCCTTTTGGGGGGTCTCTGGCTGTTGGGGTCTCTTGTTGGGGGGAACCTTTTCGGATTCCCAACCTGGAAATGAAGGTCTGGTGGGGGTTCTCTGGCCGGTGGGGCTCTGAGGGGTATCTGAGGTCCCTGGCCAGGGACTCTGGGAGCTGGGTCCCAGGGAATATCTGGGTGGGGGGGGGCTGGCTGGGACTCTGGGGTCTGTTCCTGACATCGCTTCTTCTCCCTGATTAGCTTATGCCAGTATCCTGGCTCCAAGCACTGCCCGACACTCCCCGGCCAGGCCCAGTCACCGTGATAACTTTCTAGCCACTTATCAGACACTGTGAGGTGAAATCACAGATTTTTGCTCTTCTCCCCTCTTGAAAACTGCAGGAACTTCCAGTTCCATTGTCCTAGATTGTCCAGTCCATTGTCCAGTCCTTGCCCTGGATCTGGGGGCTGAGGGAGGTGGGAGGGGGGTCAGCACTGCCGCACAATGGTCTCTTCCACAGCGTTCTGGACTCATTGTTTCTGAACTCTGGTTTCATTGAGACCATTGTTAATCCAGAGTCACTGTATGGAAAGACAAGGAGTGACTCCGGATCGACAGTGGGGCAAATGAGATCAGCAATTCTCCCTGTGAGGAGGGGCTCTCATTAGCTGCTCTCCCCAGAGGGCTAAAGGAGGGAAGCTGCTCAAACGCTCTGTCCCTCTCTGTTCAGGATACTGGGGTTCAGCTTCCTGGGTCAGAGGCTGCAGCCTCCATTGTGATCTGGGAGACCAGGTTTAGCAGCTGCTGCTCCCCCAGCGGGGTTCTGTGCTGGGAAGTGACCTGAATTAAAGCTGCTTCTCTGCCCGGCCCAGGGGATGACTTTCTCCAGCTGGTCCTAGCCCCCTAGGGCAGCCCTGGGCCCTGTTAATACTAAATTCTGAGCCAGAGTCTCCAGGTAACTGACAGACCTCAGGGAAAGTGCTGGGGACTGGCAAGAAAGTGACTCTGCACAAACAGCCCCTCCTCATTTCTCCTCCCAGTAGCAATTGCCAGGAGCAAATCCAGCCCTGGGAGAGCAAAGCCCCCAGGAATGGGACTGTCCCAGCCAGAGGGGCAGGGAGAGAGGACAGAGGAAGGAGAGACTGAAAGGGGCAGTGGTAGAAATGAGGGGGGAGAGATTTCCAGCTCTCTAGTCCACCCAGACACATGTATTGCTGCATCCCTGGGCAGAACCGCTTTCCAGTGAACAAAACAAGGATCAGAGAGAGGAAAAGCCAGTTCCTGACTCCATATTCCCCCTGCTGGGGTGTGGCTGCCGTGGGGTCAGTGTCCGAGGGAATCCCCCACAGTGACTCCTTTGGTTTCTAGCCTTCTGTTCATAGACTTTGTTAGGGGGTGAGGGGAGGGAGAAGGGAGGTGAAAAATGTGTCTGTGGGCTTAGCCTGGGAGGAGGGGCCAGGTCTACATTGTAATAAACAGATTGAGCATTTCCCAGCATGGCAGGATCTAGGGTGTCTGTCTGCAGGGAAGGGGCCTGGGGGAATTCTGATGTGAAATTAACTAAAACTGGTTCTGAAACGCCCACAACTGCCCTTCTCCCCCAGACAGGCTGCAGAATGACGTCCATGTTTTGCTCCAGTTCATCCCAGCCTGGCATGGGACAGGGAAGAGAAATGGCTGCAGTGGAGCCAACTCAGGTAGAGATTATCGGGGGGTTGCTGGTGGGTTCCTGCTGGAGGAGAGGGAGAGCAAATACACCGGAGATGGGAAGGTTTGCACAGTCTGGTTTGGAGGTTGGAGCGGGGCAGGAAATGCACAGGGTGGGGAAAGGAGGAGGCCAGGGTGTGGCAAACCTGCTGGGAGTTATTTAATAAGTGGCCTAGATTCTAGGAACAGACCCAGGAGGTTGGGAGGTGGAAATGCCCTAATTTGTGAAGAAAGAAAATAGCCCACCTACATGGGGCTGGTAAAACTCACCAGACTCATAGTGCTGGAGCCTGAGCTCACTAACCAGCGGCTGCTGTGAGATATGAAGGGGGCACCCATGAGTCAGGCTTATTGGAGCTGCCTCTCCCTTCATATCCCGCTCCTCACAATGGGGAGGCTATTGGGCTTCCTACCAGGGAGCTCTCCCTGGACCCTGCTAGGGGCTACATCTCCTGTATCGGTCGGTGGCCAGTAGGGGTGTGATGGATCTGCTGGGAGAGAGAAGGGGCTCTCTCTTAGTCCCCTCACCCTGGTATTTGCTCGATACGCTGAGCGGGGTCAGGGTGGGACTCTGTTGAGTGGGATCCACCCAGAGCTTCCATTTGATTGGCTCCTCTCTGCCACAAATAGTGGGGCTGTGAGTGGGGAAAGAGGTCCTGAGTGTTGGACTCTTGCTCTTTCAGGGTCCGGTGACCTTCGAGGAGGTGGCTGTGCTTTTCACCAGGGAAGAGTGGGCTCTGCTAGACCCCGCTCAGAGAGCCCTCTACTGGGATGTCATGCAGGAGAACTATGAGACTGTGACCTCGCTGGGTAAGGGTTCCTGTCCCCTCGGTTCTTGGAAGGGGAAATGAAGAGATAAGGTTCATGCCAGCCCCACAATGCCACCTCTACTCTGTCCTGTTTCTGCATCACCCCAATATGCCAGTGACACACACACACTACCAGAGACCCTCCCCTGCTGCAAAACACTTCGGGAACACAGCAGAGGAGCAGTATCACACAGTGTCAAATAGCTCCTCTTTACTCAAGTAAAACTGGGGGTTAGGTCCAGCATAACGAACAGAAGCTTCCTACCCCCGGCCTTCTCTCAAACCGTGAGCCTTCTCTCTCCAAACCAGAATGTGCTTGGAGTGTAACAAGCAGGCAGCTGGAGTCAGAGCTGCTGGTCCAGAGTTACTTATCACACAAACACTCTGTGCGTCCTTGAATGGTGGCTGAGGGTATCCAGACAGGGGATCTCCAGCAGCAGAACACTGAATCTCACCCAGGATTACAGATGACACAACTCCTCACTGCTCTGGATTGCACCCCAGCATGTGAAAATGGCCTAGGTTGTTAGTGACATTTCTTGAGACATGCAGAGTCTTGCTCCCATATCACCAGGTGTAATAACAATAACAGGAAAGGCCGAATATGGAAAACTGATTGTTCAGCGTGCTTTTGACCTGCATCATATTTTGCAATATATTCCAAATAAGGAAATTAACGTGCAACGTATGTGTCATTGTTTGGGGTTTTAAGCTTTAAAAGGCTTGTGTGATTTTTAGCTCAGGGGGACAGTATTCCAATAGCTGTTGCCCCCTGCGCACTTTTAACCAAGAAAAGAACCTCAGGCTGAGCTGATTCAAAATCAATAGTGTGGTCGTTTTCCACAACAGCTTCAAGAGGTCCCTGTGATGGAATGTAAATGTCTTCTTCCCACCTTCCCCCTGCAGGAGACTGGCTGTTTGACCAGCTGTTTGCCTTGCTGTCTCTGAGGAACTGGTCTGTGGGTGTTCCCCAGAATTGTAACTTTTTCAGTAATCTCATACTCTAAAATCTCATAACTTTACATACAGTGTTACTACACATTTTAACAGGAGGATAATATTCAGTAGATTATGCATTTTCAAATGATACCTCACAAGCCATACTGCGTACAAAATTGATCATAATTTTCTAGAAGAGTGAACACAGGGGTATAGACAGACCCAGTGTCTCTGTGTGTGTTCCCAGCAGATATGTGGGTATTTCAATCCCTCATAAGCACAGTGTTTGGCATCTTCAAGGACCTGGGGAACTGGTCCTGGGAATTCACTGGTTTACCAAGTGTGACACTGTATGGAATTGTGAGACACTTTGGTATTAATAATAAAAATAATAATATATAAGCAGAGTCAGGATGAGCTCTACCCTGACATCTGGTGGCACATTATGAGGAGTGGGCAAAGGAATTGTAGGAATGTGCATTTGCATTGGTAAGCCACTCCACTTAGCATAACACACAGCAGCATGGGATGGTTATTTTCACACTGTGGAATCCCCAATTTCTTTGTTATTGGGGCAGGAAGGAAAAAAAGGGGCTGTTACCTTAATTATGTGAATGAGGAACTATGAGACTGCTTTATGACAGAAATGACTCAACCTACATTAAATAGTACTTGCTAGACAAGGGACATGGGTTCCAAAACCCAGTGAAGAGAGAGAGGGTGGGGACTGGTGTGTGTACCTGATGGTATGGGCCCCTTTTGAGGGCCTGGAACACCAATTGCACACCCTCCTCTTTCCACTGTTAAAAAGCAGAGCTAATTTTGAATCCTTTAGGAATCCATCGGGAGGCTGCTGACCTGAATTCCCATTGGGCCAAGGTGGCGCTGCGGCTCTTCTATTACAAGTTGAAACCACTAAGAGCTGAAATCACTAAAAGAGCTAAGCTTACTGAGCTGAGATCACTGAGTGGGGGAGCCTGAAGATCGATCGCTAAGCAGCTGGCAGAGCGGAGCAGTCTGCAGCACGTTGGCGCAGCCCGTGGAACAGTGAGCAGTGTGGAGCGGTTCATGGGGACGGCTGATGCGGTTCACGGGTTGGCTGGAGGAGCGGCACAGCTGATGGAGTGGAGCCAGTCGTGGTGAAGGCTGCAGCAGAACTCCACGGAGAAGCGGGGCAGTCGGCCCTGGCCCACGTAAGGTGTCCCTTAATACCCTGCGTGTGCCCCCCCCCCCATTTCCACCCAGGCTGGGGGGGTAAAACTCTGCAGATAAACTTTTGAACTCTGGGGTGGCACTGACCAGAGACAGAGACTCTTGGGTTGTTGGACTTTGGGGTGATTGGACTTAAGACCCTAAGGGGGAAAGGACAGTGCCAAATGTACTTGGAGGTGGGTTTCTTGCTTATGGTTTGTGTATAGTCCTGTTTGTGGTGTCTCTCCAACGTGATGCCGCATTGTTTCCCTCCTTTATTAAAAGGATTTTGCTACACTCGGACTCTGTGCTTGCGACTGGGGAAGTATTGCCTCCTAGAGGCGCCCGGGGGGGGGTGGTAGGTAATTGTCCCAGGTCACTGGGTGGGGGCTCGAGCCGGTTTTGCATTGTGTTATTGAAACGGAACCCCTGGATACTGAACCCAGCCCTTGTTGCTGCCAATCTGATAAATTTGCAATGAATCGTGCTAGATATGCCATGCCAAGTGTCAGTGAAAATGTTATGATTTGCCAAGTATGATAATTTTGTTTCTATGTTTGTATCAGCTTTGTATTGTGAGTTATAGATATGTAGGGTATATCTGTATTTCCAGACTTGTGCAGTGTTTCTGGGTGACACCCCTAGACATATTGGCATCAACACTGCCTAGCCTGTTTGATGGCACATTCAGGGTCATCAGCTGTACAATGAACCCATGGAAAGGACCAAGGGGATACACCTATTGAGTCAGCAAGACATGCCGGGGTATGCCTGTGTAATGAGAACTCCAAGGCTTTTCCATGCCACGTGATGTGAAGCTTGTGTTTGGGACACAGGAAGTACAGGCCACATGGCAAAAGGAATGTAAAGGGCAGCTGCATCATCTCCATTTTGTCTTCAATCCCCCTTCCTACCTCTGGAGCAACTTCTCTACAAACTGAACCCTGGAACAAAGGACTGAATGACCCATCCAAGCTATGGATGTGTTCCAGACGGACTTTCAAGCCAGCAACTCACCAATACTGCTAAGAACCTGATATATCCATTTTGGAATGTATCTGACTGCTTTTCCATTTAACTTCTTTCTGTCTTTCTTTCATTTAAACCTTTAGTTTAGATGCTAAAGGATTGTCTGGAAGGATGGAATTTTTGGTAATATCCAAACCTATACTGACCTGGTGATGTGGCTGTGACCCTTTGGGGTCAGAGGAACACTTTGTTTATGTGAGCAGAGTTTTTAAATAACCTCTCACTGTACTGGACCTAGTTGCTGATTGGGAGTCAGAGATCTGGGATGCAATAATGGGGGCTGTGTGATTTCTTTTTTCAGCTTCTTGATAACCCGTGTGGGGGATCAGAAGCACAGTTTGTGACTGGTCGGTGAGCTTAACTTCAGTGTTAACCAGCAGTTTTGGGAGCATCTGCTCTCCCTTTTTCAGCCTGCCCTGACTTTGGCATTTTCAGTGAGAACTGCCCCTGGCCCACCAAGTCACACTAAGCACTGAAGTTAAATGAATTGAATGTTTTTTTATGACCAAGTCTTATGAAATCAACTGAACTCCTTTGTTTTCTTTCATCTGAGCAGGGTTTCTAGTTTTCCAGCGTAATGTGATCTCCCAGCTGGAACAAGGGGAAGAGCCATGGGTCCCAGACCTCCAGGATTCAGAGGAAAGAGAGATCCTGAGATCTCCCTGCACAGGTGAGGAAACATTAAACCACCTCAGAATCTGTAAGTGCCTGAAGGAAACATCTGCGATGCCCAACAAAGCCCTTGGGAGGTCTCTCAGTTCATTATTGTCCCTTGCAGGGGTCATATCCTCAGGGTAAATATAGTTCATGGTTTCCTATAGATCCTAGCAGACACCAGGCAGTAGCTTCCTCCCTTCCCCCTGCGTATTTGGATGGGATGTGAAGGCTGAATTCATCCCCCTCCTCTCTCCTACTTGGGGGAAGAGTTTGGGGGAGTTCAGCTCCTGATTTTTATTTGACCTGTCTTCAGCACTTGTTTTGGTTTGGTCTTCCCCTTTCCATCCCTGTTTGAGGTTTCTGTCTCTGTCATAGCAGGTGATGCAATGGCATGTGAGAAAGAGGAGCAGAATTCTCAGCCTGAAAATGTTGAGCCAGTGGGTAAAAACAGAACATTATCTCAAAGATCGAAAAGGAATGTGTCCAGGAGTCATGAGCAGGGAAAATCTTGGGAGATTCAGCACAGACCACAAACAGATCAAGGAAACCAGCCAGGGAAGAAAGTGGATAAATTTATTTCCTGTTGGGGAACTCAGAAGGTCCTCATGGAAACCACAACACAGCAGGATATTCTCAGGCGAAAGAGAAAAAATACATGCAGTGAGTGTGGAAAAACCTTCTCTCACAGCTCAGCCCTTTCTGTACATCAGAGAATCCACACAGGGGACAGGCCCTATGAATGCCGTGAGTGTGGGAAAACCTTCAATCGCAGCTCAACCCATGTTAGCCATCAGAGAATCTGCAAAGGAGATAAACATTGTAAAAATCTCTAGGGCTATCAAGACTTTCTTTTCTTTAATACTTTTCCTGATTCCCACATAGTAACTTTTAAAACTCTTTGAACTGTGTGCAGAACCATTATCCCTCAGCTTGTCCAGATGAGTGGCCCATTTTTGCCTTTTGCAGTTCACCCTCTTTTGAGATGGACCTATTTGTCCTTTCTATTGTCCCACAAGTAATTGGAGTGTGCCCTTCCTATGAGGAACCAGGGAGCATCACGTTTATACCATTCCTCCTATTGCAAAGTTATTGTTAGAGTCACCAGTGATCCAGATTGTATCCTTGCCAGTTGTTCTCACGTTGCTCTGGGTTGTGCTGAAGAGCAGATATATTGGGAATTTTTCAAATTATATGTAAATGAAGAGGAGCAAGGGCAGGAAAAAAGTATAATTTCAGCTTCTGTGACACTGGAAGGAGATGGGGTGACTCAGAGATTCCCTCCTTCCCCATCACTGCAGAACTCTTACCTTTTGCCTGAGCCAGGCAGAGTTTATCTTCGTCACATTCTATCCCTCCACTTCATAAGTGTCATGTGATGAAGCATTCTCCATTGTCTGTGCTTGCAGATGATGTTTTGACTTCTTTAATCCTATATGAGAGTCGCTATGACTGGAGATGAAAGTGTCAAAGACCTGGGAGGGGAATTCAAATGGATCCCAAATACAGTGTTGTTGGAGTTTAAATCCCAGGTTCCATCTATTGTAAAGCCACTTTGGCAAGAGGGCTGTTTTTCCCTCATTATGGGGATCCTAGGATACTAAAAATGTTGTAAATAACATAACTGACTATTGAGACAGGGATGAGGGAAGCAGTTTTGAATGGATCAGAGGAGAATGTGATGGGAGAATCTCTTGTCCCGATTCTGAATAATCAGATGTAACCTGCTCTTGAATTTCACTTGATACTTTCTTTGTCATGTATTCTCTATCTGTGATGTGGGTTTCTATCTTTCCTGAAGGCTGTTTGGTCACCCAATTGGATATTAGTTCAGTTTGGTAGGATGTAGCTCAGATTTATTGAAGAATTTAAGACAATGACCCTTTGCTAAAGTCCTCATGTATGATTTCAGCTTTGCTTTTTCCCCATCCCTCCATGATGACATGGAGAAAGCTGAAGTGCAGTTCTATCAACAGGAGATAACTCTCTAATTTACTGGACAGGCTAACAAAGAAACAGCAGTGATTTAAAATCTCCACTCAGAAATGGTGAACAACAGCAGAACCCCAACTAACTGAAGGAAGTGCATCTGATCACACTGTATTTCAGTTGTTTAAGGCAATATTGTCTCCGATGATCTGGGAAGAGAATTCCATGGTAAGTGGTTTTGAACTAGGCAAAATGCCCGTGTGTTTGGTTCCCAAAGCATTTGTAACCCAGGCCCTACAGAAGATCTCTCCTAGCTAATCCTATGCTATGGGAAATGCAGCCCCTCATGACACAGATTTTGAGGAAATAGAAGCGGAGTTTTTGTCGAATTTATCTTTTGTAGGTGCTAAAGATGTGTATAAAATGAAACCAGTGTTGAAAATGTAATATCGTCAGAAAAATAGCCATTTTTTAATAGAATCTCCAGCTCTGGTAACTAACGAAGATTCTGATCCAGGCCTGTATCCAGTCCCTTCCCTGGACCTGTGCCACCGAATTAAAGAAAAGCTGGGCATGTTTCAGGAAGCCATTCCTCATTAACACTGCTGAGATTTTAAGTGGTTTTGTAAAGGATTCTACTTCAGAGAAGTGTAAATTTACCCCATCCAAGACCAAGGATTTACCCCATCCAAGAGTCCACACCCAGTTCTTGGTTTCCACCCCAGTAAAGAAGCAATGGTGACCCAAGGAAAATTGTTTCTACAACTCCACTTCCTAGTTCAGTGTCACTGATTACACTTCCAAACTATGCCAGGGTTAGATTGAGAACAGTCATCCTTCACTGTTTGGATGCAAAGAGAGAGTGCTTCATAGGACAGTCCTTCCCTGTGGATCCCAAACTGGCTGCCTGGTTGGGTAACAAGGACTTTCAGGCTGTAGAAATGATGGTAACCAATAAGGCAAAGAATGTGTCAGCCTCCAATTTCAGACTTCCAGAGACACGCATGTTGAGTCCTGATTCTATGGTTTTGTGTCTGACGCTGTGGCTACACAATTAAGCTGATGTTGGCACAGCTGCACCAATGTAGCTGCACTGCTGTAGCACTGCTATTACAGATGCTCTAAGCCAATGGGAGAGATTTCTCCCATCAGACTTGATTAGTCCAGCCCCCGCAAGCGGCGGTGGCTATGTTGAGAGGAGAAGCCATCCCGCTCATGTAGCACTACCTACACAGGGGGTTAGGGCTGTGTAACTACATTGTTCAGCTGTGTGGATTTTTCACTCCCCTAAATAATATAGTTATCCTAATAAATGTCTTTAGTGTAGACCAGAGAGGTTTCTCTTGTGTTTTATGCATTTACCTTACTTCTCTACCTCCTCCTGCTTTGAAAGATTAAAAAGTGTGAAAAGAGAGGTATTTTTCTCCATGATGCAAACATTCCGACATAGAAGACCCCTTCTACCAACACATATGGCAGAAGATCCTGAGATATATGAACTCACAGAAGTGGTTGGGACTGACGTTGGGACAAACTACAATAAGAACCAGGGTTCAGTTGTTGGCAATGGGGATTAAAAGAAAACTAACATATATGAGAAGAATTTGTGATCTTTGAATATGTTATTGTTACCAATTAAAGTGAAATTATAGGTGAAGTTATTGGTTAAAGAGTAAGAGACTGTGTGATAATGTGAATTATTTTGGAAAACTGAAAGTTGTCTTGGTTTTGTGTTTTGTTAGTCGTACAGGAAATGATGGCTAATCTTGAAAAGATAATTAGATTTAATTTACCCTGGTTCCTCAACTGTTGCTACAGCTCTAGTACCCATCAATCCAAAGACTGAGATAAAGGGAGAGTTCCAACCATTGTCCTTTTAGTATCTTATTGTTCCTCTCTCTGTTTTTGTGCTGGCCTTTCTCTTCTATCATTTTCTGCCTTTGTTTAGTGGTAACAGTTGGTTTCCATCACTCATGTTTGTTTGTTTAAATCTCTATCCGTTGTTAAATAAATTTGTTGCTTGTTCGATAACTGTACTCAGGTGCTGTGTGAGATACAGTAGCAATGGTCCACAGTAAAACTAGTAACCTGGGATACTTTGGGAAGAGAGGATCTGGGATTTCACCGGGTATCTGGTGATCCAGGCTGGACCCCAGAGTGGGACACATTGAAGGAACTCAGGGTTAGGGTGGCTGCTGTAGCTCAGAGGAGGGTGCTTGAGTTCCAGCAGGCTGCGTGAGTTTGGTCACTAACATCCAAATGGAAAACTCCCTCTTCCTAGTGGGAGGTGGCAACAAGGAGACTCACAGCCCTCAGCACCCTGAGAAGGGTCATAATGTGTCTCTATGTTGATCCACCTGTCAAGTTCACACAGGGAAAGCTCCCGATAGCACAAAACTCTGCCCTATGAAATCATGGAACATGTGCTCTTTGCTCTGTGAAAGCATGTAAAGAATCCAAGCGCTGGAGGACAGGGTTTGGGTCCAGAGTGACCTAGACAAATTGGAGGATTGGGCCCAAAGAAATCTGAGGAGGTTCAACAAGGAGAAGTGCAGAGTCCTGCACTTAGGACGGAAGAATCCCAGGCACTGCCACAGACTGGGGACTGACTGAGTGAGGGGGGATTTGATAGCAGCCTTCAAGTACCTGAAAGAACAGCAGTGTGGGCTTTCTCCTGGCCACTTTTGCTGGGCTGGGCAGGCGTCCTGGAGGCCTTTCTAGAAGAGCATTGGGAACTGAGTTAGAAAAAACAATGTGAAAACCAGAACCTCAGGTTTAGTTTCATTTATTTATAATATTACATCTTCAATTCTAGTGTCACAGTCAATACAATTGCTTCAGCCTGATAGTTGCCCAAAAGGAAACTTAACTTCTCTCCAAGGGGAGTGGAGAGAAAACACTTTTCAGAGTCCAAGAGAGAGAAGGTGGTGAGGGTAAGAGAACCAACCTCTGTTGGTGAAAGAGACAAGCTGTGGAGCTAACCCCACACACTTCTTCAGTTCTGTGTAGCCTGGAAGGTCGTCTCTTCCATAACCAGCAGTTAGAACATAAGAACAGCCACACTGAGTCAGACCAGTTCATCTAGCCCACTCTCCCGAAAGTGGCCAATGCCTGGCGCCCCAGAGGACCCCTGGGACCAACATGGATACAACACCACCACAAACAAGGTTAAAAGTCAATGCACATGGGAGAAGGATCTTGTGTTTCATTCCTTATGTCCTAGTCCCATCATGTGGCCATTTCCTTTTCTTCCTTTCTGTTAAAAGCTTTGGTGTTTTGCACAGAAACATTATTTCCCCAGGAGAGACCCAGGCGTGGGGGCTGCATTCCTGTGCCAAACAGTCACTGGAAGGGGGCAGACAAAGGCCTTTAGGACGAGGCATCTGTCACTGTCAAAAGATCATCTCCCTCCTGCAGGTCACTGGCAGCCTGAATTTGTTCCTTATCCTCCCGGAGTCTGGGGGCTGGAATCAGCACTACCCAGGCCCTCCGTATGTAGCAGGAACAAACACAAACCTGGTCTTTAAAACAAGCTGTCCCCTTCCTTCTCAGGGAAGGTTTTTCTGTGATTGAAGTTGAGCTTCAGTTCCCCTCTCCTAGGGGCGGGGCAGGTGTGGGGCCAGCTCCCAATGAGCTCTGTTTTCACCTTTGCCCCCTTTCAGTCACTCTGGGATGGTAACTCTGCTCCCAGCTGTCAGGCAGCTTCCAGCCCATCCACCTTGCTCATTACCTCCATGGTCATGTGTCACCCCCTTTGCCAGCGCACAGAGCCTGCAGGAAAGCTACTCCTGCCAGATGCAGTGGTGGTATAGTGGTTTGCGGAGGTGCTTTCCAAGCAGTTGATTTGGGTTTGATTCCCAGCCCATGCAATAATGGCTTTTCTCTTCTGTTGTTTCCTCATCTGGAAGTGGTTTAATTTCAGTCACAATGTGTTACAATTTCATTATTAATAGAATGAGACAATAAATGTGTCAAAGGCCAGCAGGTCATACAGGATGGAGGCACACAAGGGGCTGGAATGTGTCATCTGAGAAAGACAGAACACTTGGAAACCTGCATCTCCCATCCCCTGGCCTTGCTTGTTATGATTCCAGCTGCGTGAGCTGTTTGTAGGATGTTCCGGCATGATGGGGAAATGAAGTTTTGAGTCAGTTTTTGCTCCTGCAGGTTCCTTTGCTGTTACAATTATAATGACATGAACAAAAGGGAGGCACAATAAACATAACCCCCAAATTGCAATACAGGTGGGGAAAGAGACGATCACGGTTAAGCCAAACACGTCAAAATAAAAATTAATACTAAAAAAGGGGAGGGGGAAGAGATCAGGTATGTGGAGATCCCCTTGATATTTCAACGCACATTGTTAGTATCAAAGTTCAGACTTGACACTGGAAAACCTGCAGCTACCTGTCTCTCTGAACACCTGTGATGAGCAAGATGGAGTTGGGACACCTGTTCTGCTTCAATCATTTATTGTCTCTCCTTCTTCTCCCCCCAATTCCTCGTCTCCAATGTCTCTGCCTTTCTCCTCTTGCTCCCGCTCCCCTGCCCTTTCCAGGAACTCACAGTCTACAGCATTTAGGACAAGCCAGAGCTCCCATGTTCTGCACATGAGCCTGTGTCAGAGGACGTGTGACCCCGGTCAGAACCAGTCACCAGATCAATATGACCCTTTATGAGCGACTTCTCTGCCTGCTCTGCAATTTACACACACCCCCACTGAAGGGGGTGGGGGTACAGCTCTGACTGAGAGGCCTCACAGGAGAAACTTCAGCCCAAAGACAAATTTGTGTGAAATGCTGAGAAGTGAAGAGCCCCCTTCCCCTCCCCCAAATCCCCAGAACTCTAGTGTCACCCCCATGGCACCAGCACAGGGAACCCAGTGAGATGGTGTGACGGAGCGATTCTGGCAGGACCCAACTGAGAGTGCCAAATCAGGACCAATTGCTCAAACAGGGCAGTCACAGCCCTAGGCTGGGGTTTTTCCACCTCTAAGGCAAACCAAACCAGCCAGACAAAAGGGACTTTGGTCTCACCCCACTGGCTAACCACAAGTCACACAAGCAATTTCCTTAGACACTCCAGTCTCCCAGTATCACCACCAGTGCACTCGTCCTGGGGATAAATGGTTATGAAAACCAACACCCCAATAAAAGGAAAAGGTTCTCTCGATCCCAAAGGACCAAGCCCCAGACCCAGGTCAATATACACATCAGATCTTACCCACAAATCACGCTGTTGCCAATCCTTTAGAATCTAAAATCTAAAGGTTTATTTACAAAGGGAAAAAGGTAGAGATGAGAGGTAGAATTGGTTAAATGGAATCGATTACATACAGCAATGGCAAAGTTCTTAGTTCAGGCTTGCAGCAGCGATGGCATAAACTGCAGGTTCAAAACAAGTCTCTGGAACATCCCCCGCTGGGATGGGTCCTCAGCCCCTTGTGTAGAGCTTCAGTTTGTAGCAAAGTCCCTCCAGAGGTAAGAAGCAGGATTGAAGACAAGATGGAGATGATGCATCAGCCTTATATAGGCTTTTCCAGGTGTAAGAATCTCTTTGTTCTTACTGTGGAAAATCCCAGCAAAATGGAGTCTGCAGTCACATGGACAAGTCTCTGCATACCTTGCTGAGTCACAAGGCGTGTCTGCCTTCTCTCCATGGGTCAATTGTGTAGCTGATGGTCCTTAATGGGCCATCAAGCAGGTTAAGCAGAGCTAACACCAGCTTGTCTGGGATGCTTCCCCCAGAAGCACAGCACCAACTTGAAATACAGACAGCATAGAGCCAACATTCATAACTTCAACTAAAAATGATACACAGACATACAGACAGCATAATTATAACCAGCAACCCAGAACCTGGTCTTAGACACCTTATATGACCCCCTTTACTTAAGATTTGGTGCCACTACAGGACCTTGGTTGCAACCCATGTTCTATATGGTCCCAATTTAGATCAATAACGTCACAGATGGGGTTACAGAATACAAGGGGGGAGGCAGCAGGGAGAGAGGTGACGGAATCTTTCTTTTTCCTTCTCTCGTCACTTTCTGTTCTTCTCTTTCCTTCCAGGAACAGCAGTCACAGCAGGGAGGGGTTTGTCTCCGTGTCTGTCACGGAGGTGGTGGAAGTGGTGGATTCTGTGACTTCCTGCAACCTCCGTGACTTCTGCAGTGGGCACAGTGGCTGACTCCAGGGCCACTCAATCAACTGGCTCCAGGGGCCGCCCAAGCAGCGGCCAATGCGGCCGGCACTGGGGACCACTTGACCAGTGGTCCCGAGGGCAGCAGGAGTAGCCACAGCCTGGTGACCTCTGGCAGCACTTCTGGGGTGGCCAGAGCAGCAGCTGGCCCCCTGGGGCTCCCCCCTGCCCTAGCAGCAGCTGGAGTGGCAGCGACTCTCAGGGCTTCTCCCCTGGTAGTTGGTGCTCATTATCCATCAAATAAATCAACACGCTTCCCCTGCAAGTGGATTTAGCCTGGGACCCTCAGAGTCAGCAGCTGTTATGCCCCCACTGAGCTCTCTGGTCAGGTGTCCTAGTGCCGGGAGCCTCCGATGTAGATCCTAAAATAGCATTTTTGCACCAGGGGCGGCTGAAATTTTGGACCAGACATTGTAGCTCCTCTGTTATTTTACTGAATTGCTTCAAAACAGCAAGTGTAGAAAGTCTCCTCAGTGCCAGGCTCTCTGCCATGGAAAGAGCTGCCCCTGCTCTGCAGGAGTCTGTGCGTTCCACCCAGCAACGTACACACCTGCTCCGCACTGAAGGGGGGTCAGACAGTGACGGTAACGCAAATCTTCCGACTAGTAACCCAGGTCCCTTTCTTTAACCCAGGACGTGCCAGTCACCTGTTAGCCATGGCGTTATCTTCACCTTCAAATACCTCTCAGGACATTGAACAGAGGGAGTGAAACCCCCTCCCCCGAATGGCTCCCTGTTGAGGCGTTGTACCGAACCTGCCCCTGGAGACTGTCTGGTTTTATACTCTTAGAGCTTTTTCTCTTCAAACCCCTTATTCCAATCTCTGGGCCAACCGCCGCATTTCAGAGTTTAGAATTTACTCTCATCACCCTCCTATGGCACTTTCCATGTGTATTGGGCAAAGCAAGTGGGGGAAGCTCCGTGGCTAATGAAAACCAGTGCTCTGGGTGAGGCCTGAACTCACACCCACAGCTGTATTTCCTCCTGCATGAGCCACTATAGGTGCTTCTTAGACAAACTTGGGCTGTAGGTGGTTATGTGTGTCTGTGCTTCACCACTTTGGCTGCTCTGTGAAAAGCTGGTGGTTCAAACAGAAGCTGGTGGGTTTTTGTTTTGGTTTAAGCAATTAGAGTCTAGTACATTTTAACAGGCAGAAAATGTCCTATTCTGGTCTAGCCCCATTTGACTCCTTCTGTCCATCTTCTTCCTTCCCCCTCAGTGTCTTTCCTTCCCCATTGGGGACATGCAGAGATGAACCCCAGTCAGTCTGTGTCACAGAGAGTCTGTATCTCCTAAGGAATGTGGGTGAAGGATTCCAGCTGAATTAACGCCGCTCACCTGGGTTAGAAACATTTGTTTCTTTCGAGCAGATAGTGGGAAATGGGACATTAATTCAGAGCCAGGAGGCAAGGCAGAGGCTTTATGCTCTTGATCTCCATGAAGGGAGAGAGGATCCCCAGGAAGGAACAGAGCTTCCTTTAGACTCAAGTTGGGTCACCTGGAAGTTGGAAAAGACCCTTGGTCACTGAGGATCTCATGGGATCGTGCTGCTCCAGAGGCTCGAGTGTCCTGGGTGCAGGGAGGGTGTCACTGCACAGTCTGAAATGGAAGGGAGGACCCTGGAAGGGACGGGGAGGAACAGAAAATGGAGAGGAATGAAACAGAATAAACGCCTCTTCTCTCTCCCATCCCCGACCCAGCAAGAACTGTTATCAGTGGGGAAACTCCCCACGATGAATGGCAGAGACCACAGAGACATTTGCCTCATGCGGAAAAGTAAGGTGACCAGACACCAAGTGTGAAAAATCAGAGTATTTCACCAGATGCATTGGTGGTATAGTGGTGAGCATAGCTGTCTTCCAAGCAGTTGACCTGGGTTCAATTCCCGGCCAATGCAATGATGTGATGATTCCTCCACTGGGAATTGGTTTGATTTCAGTCACATTGTATCAGTTTATCAATGGAATGAGAGAATCAGTGTCCCAAATCCCAACAGGTCATTAAACACCCAGTGGAGGAAGAAAGGGGTTGGACTATATAATGAGCAGTTGGAGTCATCCTGGTATTACAATGCTTGGTTCATTTTTTTTTTAAATTCCTTTACTTCCCTCTCCCTTTTAGACTCAGAGCCTTTAAGGTCAGAAGGGACCAGTGTGATCATCAGGAGGGAGCGGGAGGGGGAGGGGGAAAGCCACTTCACAGGCATTCAGAGAGGGAGAGGAGACAAAAATGGGAATGGGGGAAGTATAACAGACCTATTGAGCATAGAAATCACTGCTGCTCCTACAACAGCAGGTACAGGCCACTAGGAGCTGGGAAAAATTAAGCCATCATGTTTCTGCCTGGTTTTGAACCAAGGACCTTTTGCGTGTTAGGCAAACGTGATAACCACTACACCACAGAAACTCTGTTGCAGGGCTCTGCCCCTCCCTTCATAAGAACAGAAGAATGGCCAGACTGGGTCAGCCCAAAGGTCCGTCCAACTCCATATCCTGTCTGCCAACAGTGGCCAATGCCAGGTGCCCCAGAGGGACTGAACCTAACAGACAATGATCAAGTGATCTCTCTCCTGCCATCCATCTCCACCCTCTGACAAACAGAGGCTAGGGATACCATTCCTTACCCAGGCTGCCTAATAGCCATTAATGGACTTCACCTCCATTAATTTATCTGCAAAAATAATGAGGAGTACTTGTGGCACCTTAGAGACTAACAAACTTATTTGAGCATAAGCTTTCGTGGGCTAAAATCCACTTAAACAGATGCATACAGTGGAAAATACAGCAGGAAGATATATATATACACAGAGAACATGAAAAAATGGGTGTTGCCATCCACACTATAATGAGAGTGAGCAGTTAAGGTGAGCTGTTATCAGCAGGAGAAAAAAACTTGTAGTGATAATCAGGATGGCCCATTTCCAACAGTTTACAAGAAGGTGTGAGTAACAGTAGGGGGACAAATAAACATGGGGAAATAGTTTTACTTTGTGTAATGACCCACCCACTCCCAGTCTTTATTCAAGCCTAATTTAATGGTGTCCAGTTTGCAAATTAATTCCAATTCAGCATCTCTCGTGGGAGTCTGTTGTTGAAGGTTTTTTGTTGTAATATTGCGACATTTAGGTCTGTAATCGAGTGACCTGGGAGATTGAAGTGTTCTCTGGCTGTGTTTGAATGTTATAATTCTTGATGTCTGATTTGTGTCCATTTATTCTTTTATGTAGAGACTCTCTGGTTTGGCCAATGTACATGGCAGAGAGGCATTGCTGGCACATGATGGCACATATCACATTGGTAGATATGCAGGTGAATGAGCCCCTGATGGCATGGCTGATGTGATTAGGTCCTATGATGGTGTTCCCTGAACAGATATGGGGACAGAGTTGGCAATGGGCTTTGTTGCAAGGATAGTTTCCTGGGTTAGTGTTTTTGTTGTGTGGTTGCTGGTAAGTATTTGCTTCAGGTTGGGGGGCTGTCAGTAAGCAAGGACTGGCCTGTCTCCCAAGATCTGTGAGAGTGAGGGATTGTCCTTCAGGATGGGTTGTAGATCCTTGATGATGCACTGGAGAGGTTTTAGTTGGGGGCTGAAGGTGATGGCTAGTGGGGTTCTGTTACTTCCTTTGTTGGGCCTGTCCTGTAGTAGGTGACTTCTGGGTACTCTTCTGGCTCTGTCAATCTGCTTCTTCACTTCAGCAGGTGGGTACTGTAGTTGTAAGAACACTTGATAGAGATCTTGTAGGTGTTTGTCTCTGTCTGAGGGGTTGGAGCAAACGCGGTTGTATCTTAGAGCTTGGCTGTAGACAATGGATTGTGTGATGTGGTCTGGGTGAAAGCTGGAGACATGTAGGTAAGTATAGCGTTCAGTATGTTTCCGGTATAGGGTGGTGTTTATGTGACCATCGCTTATTAGCACAGTAGTGTCCAGGAAGTGGATCTCTTGTGTGGACTGGTCCAGGCAGAGGTTGTAGGTGGGATGGAAATTGTTGAAATCATGGTGGAATTCCTCAAGGGTTTTCTTTTCCATGGGACCAGATGATGAAGATGTCAGCAGTGTAGCACAAGTAGAGTAGGGGCATTAGGGGACGAGAGCTGAGGAAGCGTTGATCTAAGTCAGCCATAAAAACGTTGGCATACTGTGGGGCTATGTGAGTACCCATAGCAGTGCCGCTGACTTGAAGGTACACATTGTCCCCAAATGTGAAATAGTTATGGGTGAGGACAAAGTCACAAAGTTCAGCCTCCAGGTTTGCTGTGACGTTATCGGGGATACTGTTCCTGACGGCTTGTAGTCCATCTTTGTGTGGAATGATGATGGAGCGTCTACATAGCCAGACAACCCTGCTGTCAGGGTGCCAATGCCTGAGATGATGGGGCATCCAGCATTTCCAGGTTTATGGATCTTGGGTAGCAGATAGAATAACCCTGGTTGGGGTTCTAGACTGTCTTATTGCCAAGGGACGGAGAAACTCGGCCAGCAGCAGGGGGTGCATAACACCGCCCTAGTGTGGGGGTGACAGTGCCTCCAAGATCCTGACACCCCTATTGGTTCCACTGCTGGTTGTTTTCCTTTTCCGGTGGGACTTTGGGCAAGTTGCCCCCCCCCCCAGGGCTCTGTCCCCAGCAGTCAAATGGGGATTTCGTACCTTCCGGCTATTGGAAAGTGCTGGGAGAATCCCCCAGCCAAAGCTGCTCTGACAGCGCTAAGCAGCATCTGACCATTCAAGGTCGGAGCGCACTGCCCAGGAGGAGGAGTGTTTGGCTCTGGGGTTTCACTTCAGCCCAGTCTAGAGAGAGGGGCCCAGCCATGGGGTTTGGCTCAAGAAGACCAAGTCTCCAATTTGTTATGGGCGTTTTGAATTCCAGTCCTGAGCTCCAAAGTGCTTGGTGTCAGCTGCACATTTTAGAAGCATGCTCTCCACTCCATTTTCCAAATCATTCATGAAACTATTGAATAGTACCGGACCCCGGACTGATCCCTGCCAGACCCACTAGGTGCCCCCTCTCCGTTGGGCAGACAAACCTGGAGAAGGGCCCTTGGAGTCTGGGCTTACAACCAGCTCTGCCCCCACATGTCACTGATTGCATCTAGACCGCATTTCCCTGGTTTGCTTGTGAGAATGTCCTGCGGGACTGTGTCAAAAGCCTTAGTGACCCCAAGATAGATCCCATCTACTGTTTACCCACCTCCACTAGGCCTGGAAGTACAGAGAAGGGAAGTGACCTGTCACCAGATGGATCAGACTGAACAGGTTTCAGACCTCGAGGAGGCTCTTACCTTCTAAACAGGGACGGCTGTTTTCTAGTAAAATCACTACAAGGGAAGGTATCAGAGGGGTAGCCGTGTTAGTCTGGTTCTGTAGAAGCAGCAAAGAATCCTGTGGCACCTTATAGACTAACAGATGTTTTTGCAGCATGAGCTTTCGTGTGTGAATACCCACTTCTTCGGATGCAAGTAGTGGAAATTTCCAGGGGCAGGTAAATATAAGCAAGCAAGAAGCAAGCTAGAGATAACGAGGTTAGATCAATCAGGGAGGATGAGGCCCTGTTCTAGCAGTTGAGGTGTGAAAACCAAGGGAGGAGAAACTGGTTCTGTAATTGGCAAGCCATTCACAGTCTTTGTTTAGTCCTGAGCTGATGGTGTCAAATTTGCAGATGAACTGGAGCTCAGCAGTTTCTCTTTGAAGTCTGGTTCTAAAGTTTTTTTGCTGCAGGATGGCCACCTTAAGGTCTGCTATTGTGTGGCCAGGGAGGTTGAAGTGTTCTCCTACAGGTTTTTGTATATTGCCATTCCTAATGTCTGATTTGTGTCCATTTATCCTTTTCCTTAGAGGGAAGGAGAAAACTTGAAAGAGGTTCCTCCTGGCGCTCACGTCCGTGAACCCGAATACTCCCTCAGTCCTCAGAGAGAGAGAGACCTGGAGAAGGAGACTTGCTGAAGCAAAGCCACAGGGGTCTCTGAGGTTTCCCTGGCCCCTCGCCCCGTCCTGCCTGGCTGATGTCAGCATCTCTCTGTGAGGTCACCACCTCCCCACCACCTTGGACCAATAGTCTGAGGTCCTGCAAAAGGCCTTTGTGATGTCACTGCCACACCCCTCCCTTGCTGGGCCAATGTCCTGCCCCTGGCCAGGCACTTTGCAGGTTTGAGCTACTCCCTGTGGATCACCCCACTCCAGGAGCATTCGTTCTAGGCAGCAAGCCGGCTAGACAGGGAAACATCAGACGCTGCTCCCAATGCTACACTCAGTTTTTCAGAAATGAGTCGACTTTATGGCCAGAAGAGACCATTAGAGCATCTAATCTGACCCCCTGCATATCTCAGGCCTCCTGTAGGACACAAGAGCTACTTTTGGGGCAAACATATTCCAGAAAGGCATCTAGTCTTCATGAAATGACATCAGGAGATGGAGAATCCGCCACTTTCCTTGGTAGCTTGTTCCTGTGGTGAATCATCCTCACTGTTGAATTTTTTGTGCCTTAGTTGTAATATGAATTTGTCTCTTTTCACCTTCCAGCCGTTGGGTCTTCTTATGCCTTTCTCTGCTCTATTCAAGAGCCCTTAAATACCCAATCTTTTCTCTCCATTAAGGCACTTCAATTAAGTCACCTTTCAATCTTCTTTTGATCAGCTAATCAGGTTGAGCTCTTTCAATAGCTCACCAGAAGGTATTTTTTCCAGTCCTCAGAACATTAGGTGGCTCTTTGCTGCCCCAGCTCCAATGTCACAACATCTTTTTCAAACGAGGACACCAAAACTGGAGGCTATTCCAGTATCAGTCTCACTGATGCCGTGTCACCTCCTGTGACGTTATTGACATAATCTGTAACTGTATAGATCACCATTGTGACCACTGTTCTATATTTGCAGCCAATATTACAGAGAAATGGTAATGTAAGGGGTCTATGGAGAGGTTCTGATTGGCTGATTATAATGATGCTATCTCTAGATGTGTATCGTTTTTTTGTAGTTGACATGAATATTGGCTCTATGCTGCCTGTATTTCAAACTTGTGCTCTGCTTCAGGGAATGATACCTTTGTTTAATTGATGAAAACATAAACTAGACACTTAGAGGATTGGAACTGATTTCAGCTGATGGACAGGTTTGCTAGGTTTTTATGCATTTGGACAGTGAAATATTGAGTGTTCACATTCATTTCAAGCATCCTTGTATGGTGGAGCTCCTGAACATAATGGAGAAGAATTTTTTTTTCTTTTTTTTAAGAGGGCATCTGGGTTTGAACAAAGGACCACTTGATCTGCAATCAAACACTCTACCATTGAGCTGTACCCCCATTACAACAGGAGTATGGAATCGTGATCTCCAGGACTTTGAAGGACAGACCCTGCATCATCGAGCTCCTTTGTCATTCGCAGACCACAGGTGGTTTTAAAAATGGGGTTTGATTAAACTTCTTAAATGTGGTAAACACCACAGCTTGCACCCCCACTGATATAGCTTCTCCCCATGACAGAGCTGCCACCTCCTGGGGAAGTGGATTGACTACACCAACAGGAGAACTCTCCCCCCTCAGCATGGAGCAGTGGTTCTCAAGCTGTGGGTCAGAACCGCAAAGTGGGTCGTGACCCTGTTTTAATGGGGTCACCAGGGCTGGCATTAGACTTGTTGGGTCCTGGGGCTGAAGCCAAAAGTCTGAGCCCCCCAACCCAGGGCTGAATCCCTCAGGCTTTGGTTTTGCCCTCCCCCCACTGGGGCTCAGTCTTTGGCACTCTCCCCACTCCCCCGAGTGGAGGGGCTTGGTCCCTCTTTCCAGGGCTACGTATTAAGTTATTCTGGCAGAAGGAGGTTGCTGTGAAAGGACATTTGAGAAACTCTGGCACAGAGCATCTCCATTACTGAGCTGCAGCAGCATAGACTCACTGTTTGAAACATTGACCTGGCCTTAGCCTCTGAATATGTCTAGGCTTGGCTCCCTATGGCACTGTTGTGATCACACCCTGGAAGTACAGCCATGGAGACACCACACACCAGCCTCGCCTAGCTGGCAAGGATCAGACCTTCACAGAAAGGCACCCATGGTTTTCTAGCCCAGCTCCCTAAGGCCTTAGCCACAACCACTTAACACAGGGGCCTTTCTACACTCTGGTTCTGTTCTCACTGAAGGGTCATTACAAATTGTTTGCTCAGACCAGCTTCCCCAGCACACTCACTGCTGTGCAGCTCTGTACGTGTGGCCATGGCTGAACAGCAAGAATTGCTGCCCATTTCCCTACTGGCTGGAGCATGGCTAGAGTGTGTTTGTGGTTAATGATGTTGCTGTAGATTGTTCATTCCCTGCCTTGGCAATTCAGACAGTCCCTTTTCCCGTTGTATCGCCAGCACCTCTGTGAGTCCAGTAACAGAGGCAGGTTTTCTCTGGGCACTGAGATTTTTGAGGGCGTTGGTGGCTCCTTTCTTTCCTCACCCTGGAGTAAACTCAGCTTTTTATTCCATCCTTGATGACACATGGAATAACAACAGCAGCATGAAGAGGAGAGTGAATATCTCACTGCCAGGGGGAAGGTGGACGCATCCCCTCTGTCTGACCATTGTCATTGCAGGAGAGAAGGTTTCAGTGGAATCGAATGCCCTGGCTCAGACAATAGACACAGGGAGGTTTTGCTGTTCATGGATCTGTGCAAAGGAAATTGTGTGTCTGTGTGAAAATGAGGAGGGATATGAAATGCCCACGTGGTGGTGCCTAAGGCAGAAGGGAACCCTAGAGGATTAGAATAGGATAAGTTCTCAAGCAACATGTTTCTTACTTTGCCCATCTGTTAGTTTTGATGATTATCGATGGAAAGATTTTGCCATTGGGTTGTGTGTTTACACAGAAATTGATATTTACCAACAAATACGTAATTCTTCCTAGTCTGCTGGTGGTGAGTTTAGAGGGACACACTTTAACTGCCACGAGTCCCTCATTTCAGGCTATGCAGCAGGAAAAGGCAGCATGGGCTTCTGCGCTGAGTTGGCCCACCTGACCTTTCATTCTTCTCTTGCTCTTTGTCAGCAAGGGGAAGAAAAAGAAGCTCTCCCTCAAGCTGGAGTCACAAGGGGGACGTAAGGACGACTTCCTGAGTGCCCGCTCCAGTCCTCTGCTCTGCCAGCTGACCCATTGAAGGGCTGTCACCACTTTCTCCAGGTTTGTCCATCGGTCTGTGCCAGGGTGAGCAACAGCCCAGCAGATGGAGTTTCTGTAGTGTAGTGGTTATCACGTTTGCCTAATACGCAAAAGGTCCCTGGTTCAAAACCAGGCAGAAACATGCTAGCTTCCTTTTCCCAGATCCCCTTACTGTTCAGGAAGGCCTCCTCCTCCTCCTCCTCCTATTGGCCTGTCCATGGGATAACTCCAACCCCCGCATGACAGAGGGTGCTGACAGCAGTGGAGAAAGCACCTTGGCGTCAGGCTGGAGAACCTAGAGGAGTGCGGCGCGTTACCATTTGGAGGCTTGTGGCTTGGCCTCCTCTGCTGTTGGAGGTTGGCCGGTGGAGGCCGGCTCTTCCTGCTGGCCTCCTCTGCGTGACTTGCCAAAGGAGGAAGTGAGGCAGGAATGGGGCAAAAGAGGAAAGTCGAGCTGAGGAAAGCAGGGCAGAAAGTAAGCACCTCGGTGCATCTAAGTGGGGTGAGTAGAGCATCACCATTCGTTCTGCAAAGCCGGGGGAGGTGCGGTTGGCTGCTGGGAGGCAGAATCCTGTGCCTGCCTCTTGGCTTCCCAGGGGTGGCTCTTTGCAGCCCAGGAGAAGCGGGTTTCTGGGGGGAAGGAAAAGCAGCAATGGCGAGGCTGAGTGGGCTCCTTTCTGGCCGACATGGTGGGTCTGGGAGTTGCCTGTAAGCCATAAGTGGACTTGGTGGAGTGAAAACCGCTGGTCCATTCTGGCTGACCTGGGGGAGCCATTAATGACTTGGGAGTGGGGGCAGGGCACTGGCTGTGAGCAAATGGGATCCAGGAAGCCCCAGCCTGCCCCTCCAGGGGCCGAGTCGTCTTCTTCTCTCCTGCCATGGGGAGCCCGGCCTTAAGCCTGCCCAGCATGCACTGCAGCTCGAGCATTAAGCCTTCCTGTGGCATAACCTAACTACGGCCTAGTGTAATAAGGTGTAAAGTTTAGATTGTGAATTTATCTTTAATTTCCATGGTAACTTACTTTGATCTTTTATGCCTACCACTTATAATCCTTAAAACTCCATCTTTCTGTAGTTAATAAATCTGTTTTATGAAACTGGTGTATTTTGCTTCAACTTCTTGGGAAATCTCAGCTCCATTACAAGGCTGGTTCATGTACTATTCACATTGAGGGAGGGGTGGACCCTGCATAATAAATGCACTATTGTGCCCTACAGGAGGCCTGTGATATGCAGGGGGTCAGAATAGATGCTCTAATGGTCTCTTCTGACCATAAAGTCGACTCATTTCTGAAAAACCGAGTGTAGCATTGGGAGCAGCGTCAGATGTTTCCCTGTCTAGCCGGCTTGCTGCCTAGAACGAACGCTCCTTGAGTGGGGTGATCCACAGGGAGTAGCTCAAACCTGCAAAGTGCCTGGCCAGGGGCAGGACAATGGCACAGCAAGGGAGGGGTGTGGCAGTGACATCACAAAGGCCTTTGGCAGGACCTCAGACTATTGGTCCAACGTGGTGGGGAGGTGGTGACCTCACAGAGAGATGCTGACATCAGCCAGGCAGGACAGGGGCGAGGGGCCAGGGAAACCTCAGAGACCCCTGTGGCTTTGCTGCAGCAAGTCTCCTTCTCCAGGTCTCTCTTTGAGGACTGAGGGAGTATTCGGGTTCACGGACGTGAGCGCCAGGAGGAACCTCTTTCGAGTTTTCTCCTTCCCTTGTAGTGATTTTACTAGAAAACAGCCGTCCCTGTTTAGAAGGTAAGAGCATCCTCGAGGTTTGAAACCTGTTCAGTCTGATCCATCTGGTGACAGTTGAATTCTGGGCATGGATAACTCGAGCTTAAGGAGGCAGAATTTTATTGCGCACCTGGGATTCTGTCCCTTAGAATCACTGGGGACATTGGGGTTTGTCCTTTTTGTTTCCGCTTTTCCTCCATCCATCCCTCCCTCCTTTCTCTTTGTCTTTTGCTTCTTTTGTCCTTTCTCCTGTTCCCCTCCCAACAGCAGGAGAGGAGTGTGTGTGTGTGTGTCTGTGTGTGTTGCGGGGGTGTGCTCTGCAGCTCTCACTGTGGGAGGTCCACCCAAAAATGTGGGGCTGAAATAGTGCTCGGGCAGTGATCCCCACCAGTGACCTGGGCCATCCTTTGGGCTCTCTGGTGAGAACCCTCAGCCTCCCATCCTCAGTCTCTACCCTGATTGGCTCAGCAGGGGGTTATTGACAGGGAGGAGACTCAGGTCTTGTTGTTCTCTTTTAAGACCAAGGAAATAAGTCAGAACCAGTTCTATGTTTGATGAATTTTGCTGCTTCTCTGCATTAATGGTCTCTGAGCAGTTCATGATTCTCTCTAACGTTGCAGTTCTCCTCAAATATTTGCTTAATAATTACTGTCACTGTTGTTGGTCTGGAGCTCATCTGAGAGCATTTTATTCAGGTCATTCAGTGTCTGAAATTCAAGATCCGATGGTTAGTTTGAAAATCAGGGCTCTTGGGTCCTATTCCCAACTCTGCCACTGACTGGCTGTGTGACCTCAGACAAGTCAATTCTCCTTTCTCAGCCTTAGCTTCTCCCTCTTTCAAGTAGAGATAATAATGATCCGCTCCTGCCTACTTCACAGTGTGTGGAGGCAGGGTCGGCTCTAGGTTTTTTGCGGCCCTAAGCAAAAAAATTTTTGGCTGCCCCCATTCCAGCCCTGGGCTCCCCCTCACACCCTCCTGCTGCCCAAGCCCTGGGCTCCCCCCAACCTGCACCCGCTGCCGCCACAGCTCTGGGCCTCCCCACACCTGCACCCCCCTGCCACCCCACCCCTGGGCTCTTCACCCCCCCCCCCGAACCCACACCCCCCTGCCATTCCAGCCCTGGGCTCCCCCCCACATCCTGTGCTGCCCCAGATCTGGGCTCTCCCCTTCCTCCCCACCAATGCTCCCCAACCCACACACCCCCTGCTGCCCCAGGCCTGGGTGTTCCCCCCAACCTGTACCCTCCTTTCACCCCAGCCCTGGGTCACTGGTAACTCGCTCCCAGGATGGGTCATTCAGCAGGAATTTTGGATGTGCACAGAACATTTATTATTATTTTATTATTTATTTTATTTAACACAGACAGGACTGGTTCCCATATGGTTACAGAACTGCAGTAAAATGGAACAATTTTCAGCTTGTGTGATTGGAGGATACCTGGATGCATATTATAAGATTGTCCTCCATAAATGAGAAAAAGTTGAGATGCCTTTATTATTCTTTGTTTCTATGGGGAATTTGCCACTGCAATATCACTGTCTTCCTTTCAAACAAACAAAACTAGAAAAAAATGGCAATGGCTGTTGAAAATAGCAATTCCAGTCCTAATAACCCCTGGGAAGCATTTCTTGCTCAATTTTATCCTACTTTTTGTACAGCAAATAACAGTGGATCAGTATATTTGATTTGGGAGAAATGAAGTAACAGCTGCCCAAATTGAGCTCGAACACTCCTGAATTTTGAGGTGTTCAGATCTGGAAGGCAGATGCTAGATTCTCTTTCTGAACATTAGCTAAATTTGGAAAGGAAAAGTCAATTTCTGCTTCCATGACTCAGAAGGGGAAATCCTCCTACATGCCTGGTGCTGTATCTAGATGTAAGTGGGGGAATGGTCCTGCTATTGTGGGGAACTTTCCTGGCTTCTGCACTACCCCGGAGAAGTGGGCTGGCAAAAGGATCTGAGTCCTCGCTCCCACTTCCTTTACCCAGAGGCCTCCCTGCCCTTGAGGACTCCCCTGCCACTCTCCTGTCTGGCAGAGTTCTTGTAACCCCAACAAGGCTGGGCCCAGGATTCCTGGGGGGCTCAACCCCCAACCCTGCTGTGGTCACCCAGGACATGGGCTAGGGTGTCCCTCTCTTTGCACTGTGCACCTCCCTGACCCACTGATCACATCATACAATTTAAAGCAAATACAAGTTATTTAATTAACAATAAAATTTAAAAAATAAGAAAAAATGGGAAAGGTTACAGGAAAACACATCACCCCGCTCTGTGGCAGGGACCATCACAAAAAGTGTCTCTGGACATCAGGGCACTTCACAGTCTGTTCCTTGTACGTCCCAGGCCGCCTCCTCAGGACCTGGCTGTGCTGCAGGGACGCTGCAGGTTGGACACTTGCTCTGGCGGTGGCCACACACTCTCAGGCTCTGGGTGGCAGGACCCTTCTCCCCAGCATCACCCCCGCCCTGTCAGGTTTACGATCCCCCTCCAAGTCTGGCCTGCAGGGCCTCGTGGCTGAGGCGTCTCCCTCGCTCTCCCCAGCTGCTCACCACACCCAGCTCCGGACTGCTCCAGCTCCGCTCTGCCTCAGCACGGCTGCTGCTGCTGCTCTGCCTTCAGCTCCCTGGGCTGCTTGTCTGGCCTCTCTGGCTCCAGTTGTTACAGCTCTGCTCCCAGGGCAGGGCTGCTCTCTCTGGGCTGTGCTCTGGCTTTGGGGCTGCAGCTCTGCTACCATCAGCTCAGCTTGGGCCCCCTGCTCTCTCCTTAGCTTGGCCCCACTCCATGTGACTCAGACAATTCCAGCTCACAGGGAGGACGGGACCCCCCTGGCCTCCTGACTCCTTGAATAGCCTGCCCGCCCTGTCAATCAGGCTGACCTGGAGCATTGGTCTCTCCACATTGTTCCTGGGGACTGTCAGTCTCAGGCTCCTGATTTCCCATCGACCCCTCCCTTTTTAGTGCTGGGAGCTAGCAACCAAACACCCCCACTGAATGTTAGTAAGGGGGCAACAGTCCCCTTACATAAAGCATCTAAATCCCCTGGGCACAGCTCGCCAGGGCACATCTTGGGATCTGCAATGGGAATAGATCCTGCAGGAAATCCCTTCCCCACTCTGCTAGCTTGTGTTTTGTTACAGCCCTGGAGATAATCCCGCTGCCTGCACGTGTTCCGCAGAGAACAGAGGAGCAAATTCTCTCCCTGTTCCCCCTTCCACAGCCATTAAAGGAAGGAATAAACCCCCGGCAGCGCCCTGCCCCACAGAGTCCCCCCCGTAAGGAGAGAGATGTGCAGTGACTAGGGCTCCAGCTCAGCGTCACCAGGTTTATATAACTTTTGGTGATGCCCAGAACGGTCCAAGTCCTGCCCGTCCTTCCTCGCCCCCCCCAAAGCTGTGGGAGGGAGTTTGGGTACATGAGGTACAGGCTCTGGGCTGGGCAGGGGGTTGGGGTGCAGGGGAGGCGGGGGGCGGACCCTGGGAGGGAGTTTGGATGTGGGCTCTGGGCTGGGGCAGGGAGTTGGGGGGCAGTGGTGGGCTCTGGGAGGGACTTTGGGTGTGGGCGGGGTGTGGGATCTGGGCTGTGGCAGAGGGTTGGGGTGTGGCACCTATCTTGGGCAGCTCCCGAAAGTGACCCACACCCCCATCTGGCAGCAACTCCTACATGGAGGAGGCCCGGGGGGCGTGGGTCTCCTGGCACCACTGCCCGCTGGCACCACCCCTGCAGCTCCCATTGCCGCAGTTCCAATGGCAGAGTTGGCACTTGGGGTGGGGGCAGCGTGTGAGAGACACACCCCACGAGGGCTGCAGGGATGTGCCAGATGCTTCTGGGAGTGGTGCGCCGTGTGGAGCGAGGGTGGGCAGGAATCCACTTTAGTCCCGCTGTGCTGCCGGTAGTGGTGGCAGGAGCCCCCGGGCCCTTTCAAATCGCCCGGGGCCAGTTGCTCAGGTTTTCTGACTTCCTGATGGGGAAGCAAAGGGAAGGCACATGTGCCCCTCATGAGCAGTTCTGGGGAGTCTTTTTGGGGCTCCTGGAGTAGGCAGCAGAGAGGTGCAGCCCCACCACCAAGTCTGTTTCACTGGAGGAGAGTGGGGGCTGCAGGGTGATCTCCCACCTCCGTGCATCCAGCAGCCTATGCTCCCCCCTGCCATGCTGGAGCCTCCACATTTATTTATTGACAAATAAAATTTGCAGAATTTTAAAATATTGTGCACAGAATTTTTTTGGTGCAGAATCTCCTCAGGAGTGAGACTGACTCAGGGAACCTCCTTGGATTGTCACTGCTTGGTTAACCACTCAGCCACCACACCAATGCACAGAGAGTGCCAAGCCCCACTGCTATGTGGGGCTGGGGGCTGGGGTCGGGTCATACACATTCAGACTGTGCGCTCCCCCCGCTACAAACCGCTGCTGATTTCCCAGTTAGGACATTAGCTGTTACCGATAAGGTTTGTCTGTGGTTTTTTTTTTTTATCTCATTGTTAGGTGTAAGAAGTATAAACTGTTCAATATGTTCAATTAGTTGGTTAATAAGATGTTTATGAAGTAAATCACTGGCTTTAAAATAAGATCCAATCTGGAGCATATGAACTATTGACCCCTGGACTCCCTCTCTGAGAGGGGACTTGTTTACCATCAGGGGACAGGCTCAAACCAGTCCAAACCGGTTTTTCCCACCAAAACCAGCCCTCAGCGTTCCATCTCCTCAGCACTTTTCCCGCCACAGAAGTGATATAAGGACGTGCTCAGCGCCTGCGCGGGGCCGCCCCCCCCCCCCCCAGCGACGGCCCGTCCACGGTCGGGTCTTCCCAGCGCTCCCGAGCCGGAGAGTGACGAACCCCCTGGGTCCCGCCGTGAGACTGAGGAACAGGAGGCCTGTCACCCCCATTCCTGCCGTCCTGCATCCCTGGTGTCCAGCCTCCCACGGAGCCCCCCGGGGAGTGAGAGACCCCGGGGGGGGCACTGGGGGGATAGGAAAGTGACTCTGCCCCGGGGAACCTGGGAGAAGCCTCAGAGCTGCCTCAGCCCCAGTGGGATTTGGGGGGCAGAGACTGGGGCCTGGCGGGGGGGATCCCCTGTGGTGTGGGGGGGGATGGGGGGTGTCAGGCAGGGAGGGGAGAAGCTGGAGTTGTGGGGGGGGAAGGTCAGTGGGACGCGGGGGGGGGAGGGGTTGAACTGTCTCTATGCAGCCAGGAAATTCCCGGGGTGGGGGAGTGGCAGGCGGGTGAAGGGGGGAGGGGGGTTAATTGGATCCTGTCCCTGTTTGTGCCACTTGCCTCTCGCCCCCGATACAAATTCTCTCTAGTTCTGCCCCTTTTCTCTCTCAGTGTCTCACACGGGCTATAAAATCTGGGGCGATTTCCCCCCTTTCCCCTCCAATGATCAGCTCTCCCGTCTCCCCCGATTTCCCCCCTTCTCCCCATGAGTCTCAAACGTCAGTTTAAAATCTTCTCTAGTGAGGGGCATTTTCCCACCCATTTTATCTGCAGCGATTTGTCCTTGTGCAGGTGGGAAATTGTCGCCCTGAGTCATTCCCCAGCACATGGCTGCCCCTGGCGTGGGGGTGGGATGGCTCAGTGGTTGGAGCACTGGCCTGCTAAACCCAGGGCTGGGAGCTGACTCCTTGTGGGGGCCATTTGGGGATTTAGTTGGGGATTGGCCCTGCTTGGAGCAGGGGGTTGGACTAGACACCTCCTGAGGTCCCTTCCAGCCCTGATATTCTAGGAGATGCCGGGTCTCTGCCAGGGCAGGGAAGGGGGCAGGGGGAGCTGGAGCCAGGTCGCTTGGATGGGCTCTGGCTGGGAAGGTGCAATTCCTCCTCCCGGCCAGCGGGGGGCGCTGCGCTGCGGGAGCCATGTGAGCTGCCTCCTGGCCCTGCTGCTGCTCCTGCTCTTTGGAGCTCTGGCCCTGGGGCTCCTGCTGCTGCCTGGTGGGTGCCCGGCTGCCTCCTGCTGCTCCCAGCCCCCCCCCCGTGTGAGTGTCTGCGCCCCTCCCCCGCCCAGAGCCCCCTGCCTGCAGCCCCCCGCCGCAGCCAGCCCCTGTCACCAGCCCCCAGCCCCTGTCTGCACCCCCTGCCCTGCCACCCCCCATTGCACCCCCTGCCCTGACAGCCCCCATTGCACCCCCTGCCCTGCCACCCCACATTGCACCCCCTGCCCTGCCACCCCACATTGCACCCCCTGCCCTGCCACCCCCCATTGCACCCCCTGCCCTGCCCCCAGCCCCCATTGCACCCCCTCCCCTGCCCCGCCCCCAGCCCCTGTCTGCACCCCCTGCCCTGCCACCCCCCATTGCACCCCCTGCCCTGCCCCCAGCCCCCATTGCACCCCCTCCCCTGCCCCGCCCCCAGCCCCTGTCTGCACCCCCTGCCCTGCCACCCCCCATTGCACCCCCTGCCCCGCCACCCCCCCTTGCACCCCCTGCCCTGCCACCCCACATTGCACCCCCTGCCCTGCCACCCCCCATTGCACCCCCTGCCCCCAGCCCCTGTCTGCACCCCCTGCCCTGCCCCGCCCCCCATTGCACCCTCTGCCCCCAGTCCCTGTCTGCACTCCCTGCCCTGCCACCCCACATTGCACCCCCTGCCCCCTGCCCCTGTCTGCACCCCCTGCCCTGCCCCCCCATTGCACCCCCTGCCCTGCCCCCAGTCCCTGTTTGCACCCCCTGCCCTGCCACCCCACATTGCACCCCCTGCGACCTGCCCCTGTCTGCACCCCCTGCCCCGACCCCCCATTGCACCCCCTGCCCCCAGTCCCTGTCTGCACCCCCTGCCCTGCCCCCAGCCCCTGTCTGCACCCCCTGCCCCCAGCCCCGTCTGGACCCCCTGCCCTGCCACCCTCCCCTGCCCCCAGCCCCTTCCGCACCCCCTGCCCTGCCACCCCCATTGCACCCCCTGCCCCCAGCCAGCCCCTGTCTGCACCCCCTTCCCTGCCTCCCACCCGTGCACCCCACCCCCCCAGCCAGCCCCTGTCTGCACCCCCTGCTTGCCCCTGTCTGCACCCCCTGCCCTGCCACCCTCCCCTGCCCCCAGCCCCCTGTCTGCACCCCGTGCCCTGCCACCATCCCCTGCCCCCAGCCCCTGCCGCACCCCCTGTCCTGCCACCCCCCATTGCACCCCCTGCCCCCAGCCAGCCCCTGTCTGCACCCCCTGCTTGCCCCTGTCTGCACCCCCTGCCCTGCCACCCCCCTGCCCACAGCCAGCCCCTGTCTGCACCCCCTGCCCCGCCACCCCCATTGCACCCCCTGCCCTGTCCCCAGCTCGTCTGCACGCCCAGCCCCGCCACCCTCCCTGCCCCCAGCCCCCTGTCTGCACCCCCTGCTCCCAGCCAGACCCTGTCTGCACCCCCTGCCCTGCCACCCCCCATTGCACCCACCGCCCACAGCCCCTGCCTACAGCCACCTCCTGCTCCCAGCTGCTCCCCTTGTGTGAGTGTCTGCACCCCCCCGCTCCTCCCTGCCCACAGCTGCCCCCTGCCACCCTCCCCCACCCGCAGCCTCTGCCGCCCCCTGCCTCCAGCCAGCCCCTGTCTGCACCCCCTGGCCAGAGCCAGCCCCTGCCATCCGTCCTGCCACAGCACCTGCCACCCCCCTTGCCTCCTGCCACAGTCCCTGCCCGCAGCCCCTGCTACCCCCCTGACCCCTGCCACAGCCCCTTTCCCCGCCACAGCCTGTCTGCACCACCTGCCCACAGCCAGCTCCTGTTGCAGCCAGCCCGTGTCACACTCCCTGCCTCCAGCTAGCCCTGCCCCACGCCCCTGTCTGCAGCCAGCCCCATGGCCACTGGTGCCCTGCAGTTCCCAGGGCACTAACCCTGCACACCTGCTTCAATGGGGGGGGGCAGGGAGCAGCTGGGACCCACACATGTGCCCACCCGAGGGTGACCAGACAGCGAGTGTGAAAAATCAGGACAGAGGGTGAGGGGTAATAGGATCCTAGATAAGAAAAAGACCCCAAAATTGAGACTGTCCCAATAAAATTGGAACATCTGGTCACCGTAGCACACCCCAGGGAGTGGCGGGGACCCACGCATGGGAAATGGAGCTCAGTTCTAGTTCAGGCCCAGCTTTGTAAAAAAGAACTGTAGGTCGGGTTAACATACATCTGTATTTTCCCAGAGATGTCAGGCTTTTAGGTTCTTAAATCGCTGTCTGGGTGGTAAATTTTAAAAATTCCTCCCGGGAAAATACGGACATATGGTAACCCTGTTGGTACAAAAAATCCATACTGTGGCACATCTCTTCAATCAGAACTTTTTATAGGGAACCGGTTGTTAAGATTTTAGCAGCTCATCACTGGAAGGGAGGCACACGTGTCCCCCGTGGGGACTGCCCAGACCCCCGTTTCCCAATCCCAGTTGTTGCCCCCTAACTACCAACACAGTTGCCCCCAACCATCAGTTGCCAGTCACCCGCCCGTCCCCCACTGCTGCCCCCTTCCTTTATCCAGGGACTTTTCAGCTCCCCCTCCCTTGCCCTTTTAATCAGCTCCTCAAAGGGCTCCCTGCTGCCCATGGCAATGGTGGGGGTGGGGGAACCATTACTTTGTGTTTATGTATTGGACAGTCGTATAAAATCCAGTCCAACAGTCCCCCTTTTCCACTAGTTCGTTAACAGCAATATAAAATCCCCTCAGATCTTGGTGTTTTTCTCTCATGTTATCAAATACGCAGTTTGTGACACATTTTCTTTGCAAATCTCAAAGATTCATATAAAATAACCTAAATGTTTGCCCCACTGCTCTCTAGTTTTCTGTTTCTAATTGAATATGCCCTGAGATTTCCCCCTGTCTCTCTAATTATAAAATACCAAGAAAATCTCAGATTTACACCTTTTCTCAGATTCTTGAACCTGGATATAAAATGTTTGCAAATGTTGCCCATTTCCTCTTTATTCATTTATCAAATATTGATGTGAAACACTCAGATTTTGCCTCCTATCAACAACTGATATAAAATCCCTCTGATTTTTCACTTTCCTCTCTATAATTTGCAAAATGGATCCAAAATCTCTCAGATTTCCACCCTTTCTCTTTCATTTCTGAACGTTGCTCTCAAAGCTCAGGTTTTGCCTCTTTCTATGTCATTATCAAATGTCAGTTAAAAATCCTTTTGGGTTTGGGGCTGTTCCCCGTGTTCCTAAATCCCAGCAACTTCTTCCTTCGAGGGAACCTGTTGCCCTGAGTTCTTCTCCATCCTGGAGGTCACAGCGGGTTAAATTGCCCAGAGATCATCTTTCCTGTCTCCTTTACGAATCATTTGGTCCCTCCTTTACCTCTGTTAAAATGTTTTCCAAAGAAAGAGACCAGCCACATCTTTAATACACATCAAAGCCAGAGGCCTCCCCCTGTTTGGGGATCAGTGGTTCCCAGCTGGTAACAGGAGAGTTGTCTGGACTCTTTTCTTTTCTCCAGCTGGCATGGGATGAGGAGGTCACTCTGAGTGCAGTGTGGGTCCAGAAGTATCCCAAGCCCCATGGCAAATGGCCTCTGTGAGGGGTTGCTTCCCCCAGTGCTAAGATGTAGCCACCTCTGGGGTGGATCCAGGGTGGCCATTATTTGCTAGTGACAGGCATGGACATTTCTTACCTATTTTGTCCCTCCAGGCCTTCCATACTCCAGTTCCAGAGACATCCCCCAGGGCTCCCTCTGCCTGTGTGACTGGCCAGCAGGGGGCGGTGGTCACTTTCTATCCACTTCTCAGGCACTGTGAGGTAACAGTGTTGCTGGGTGGGGGTGGGGCTGTGTGGGGAGATAGCAGCTGAAGGGGGATTGTGGTGGGGGAGGCCTCTGGGTGGCTGGGCAGGGGGTACCCTAGTGAGGTTGGTGGGTTCTGGAGATTTGGGGTTTCAGGGGGTGGTTGTGATGTGCCCAGCCCTGAGGCTGTGAGTCCTGGAGGTGGGTATCGCTGGGGGCCGTTGGCTGCAGAACAGCCGGGGTGGGCGTCTCTTGGGGAGGCGGGACAGGGGCTTAGAGGGAGCCTGGTGCTGTGCCAGGGGCTCTGTCTGGGCTTCCCCCGCAGACTCCTGGGATCGCTGCCGTGCCCAGTGCACAGAGTGTGTGTGGGAGAATCCCCGGCGCTAGGCCAGGGGGTGCCCCTGTAAAGCATCAGGGGATCCCGCGGGGGGGAGGAGGGGGTGCCAGGCAAAGGGCAGGGCAGATCCTGCTGGAGGGCGGGGGGGGGATCCTAGGCAGGCAGTGAGGGACTGAGTTCCCACTGGGGGTCCCTTTTGTGGGGTCTCTGGCTGTTGGGGTCTCTTGGTGGGGGGAACCCTTTGGGATTCCCAACCTGGCAATTAAGATCTGGTGGGGGTTCTCTGGCCGGTGGGGCTCTGAGGGGTATCTGAGGTCCCTGGCCAGGGACTCTGGGGGCTGGGTCCCAGGGAGTATCTGGGGGGGGGGAGGGTTGGCTGGGGCTCTGGGGGCTGCTCCTAACCTTGCTGCTTCTCCATGATTAGCTTAAACCAGAACCCTGGCTCCAAGCACTGCCCGACATTCCCCGGCCAGGCCCAGTCACCGTGATAACTTTCTAGCCACTTATCAAACACTGTGAGGTGAAATCACAGATTTTTGCTTTTCTCCCCTCTTGAAAACTGAAGGAACTTCCAGTTCCATTGTCCTAGATTGTCCAGTCCTTGTCCTGGATCTGGGGGGTGAGGGAGGTGGGAAGGGGGTCAGCACTGCCGCACAGTGGTCTCTTCCACAGCGTTCTGGACTCATTCTTTCTGAACTCTGGTTTCATTGAGACCAATGTTAATCCAGAGTCACTGGATGGAAAGACAAGGAGTGACTCCGGATGGCCAGTGGGGCAAATGAGATCAGCAATTCTCCCTGTGAGGAGGGGGGTTCTCATTAGCTGCTCTCCCCAGAGAGCTAAAGGAGGGAAGCTGCTCAAATGCTCTGTCCCTCTCTGCTCTGGATACTGGGGTTCAGCTTCCTGGGTCAGAGGCTGCAGCCTCCATTGTGATCTGGGAGATCAGGCTTAGCAGCTGCTGCTCCCCCAGCGGGGTTCTGTGCTGGGAAGTGACCTGAATTAAAGCTGCTTCTCTGCCCGGCCCAGGGGATGACTTTCTCCAGCTGGTCCTAGCCCCCTAGGGCAGCCCTGGGCCCTGTTAATACTAAATTCTGAGCCAGAGTCTCCAGGTAACTGAAAGACCTCGGTAAGTGCTGGGGACTGGCATGAAAGTGACTCTGCACAAACAGCCCCTCCTCATTTCTCCTCCCTGTAGCAATTTCCAGGAAAAAATCCAGCCCTGGGAGAGCAAAGCCCCCAGGAATGGGACTGTCCCAGCCAGAGGGGCAGGGAGAGAGGACAGGGGAAGGAGAGACTGAAAGGGGCAGTGGGAGAAATGAGGGGGGAGAGATTTCCAGCTCTCTAGTCCACCCAGACACATGTATTGCTGCATCCCTGGGCAGAACCACTTTCCAGTGAACAAAACAAGGATCAGACAGAGGAAAAGCCAGTTCCTGACTCCATATTCCCCCTGCTGGGGTGTGGCTGCCGTGGGGTCAGTGTCTGAGGGAATCCCCCACAGTGACTCCTTTGGTTCTGCTCTTTTCTAGCCTTGTGTTCACAGACTTTGTTATGGGGTGAGGGGAGGGAGAAGGGAGATTAAAAATGTCTCTGTGGGCTTAGCCTGGCGGCAGGGGCCAGGTCTACATTGTAATAAACAGATTGAGCATTTCCCAGCATGGCAGAATCTAGGGTGTCTTTCTGCAGGGAAAGGGCCTGGGGGAATTCTGATGTGAAATTAACTAAAACTGGTTCTGAAACACCCACAACTGCCCTTCTCCCCCAGACAGGCTGCAGAATGACGTCCATGTTTTGCTCCAGCTCATCCCAGCCTGGCGTGGGACAGGGAAGAGAAATGGCTGCAGTGGAGCCAACTCAGGTAGAGATTGTCGGGGGGTTGCTGGTGGGTTACTGCTGGAGGAGAGGGAGAGCAAATACACCGGAGATGGGAAGGTTTGCACAGTCTGGTTTGGAGGTTGGAGCGGGGCAGGAAATGCACAGCGTGGGGAAAGGAGGAGGCCAGGGTGTGGCAAACCTGCTGGGAGTTATTTAATAAGTGCCCTAGGTTCTAGGAACAGACCCAGGAGGTTCGGAGGTGGAAATGCCCTAATTTGTGAAGAAAGAAAATAGCCCACCTACATGGAGCTAGTCAAACTGACCAGACTCCCAGTGCTGGAGCCTGACCTCACTAACCAGCGGCTGCTGTGAGATATGAAGGGGGCACCCATGAGTCAGGCTTATTGGAGCTGCCTCTCCCTTCATATCCCGCTTCTCACAAGGAGGAGGCTATTGGGCTTCCTACCAGAGAGCTCTCCCTGGACCCTGCTAGGGGCTCCATCTCCTGTATCGGTCAGTGGCTAGTAGGTGTGTGATGGATCTGCTGGGAGAGACAAGGGGCTCTCTCTTCATCCCCTCACCCTGGTATTTGCTAGATACTCTGAGCGGGGTGGGGGTGGGACTCTGTTGAGTGGGATCCACCCAGAGCTTCCATTTGATTCACTCCTCTCTGCCACAAATAGTGGGGCTGTGAGTGGGGAAAGAGGTCCTGAGTGTTGGACTCTTGCTCTTTCAGGGGCCAGTGACCTTCGAGGAGGTGGCTGTGTATTTCACCAGGGAAGAGTGGGCTCTGCTGGACCCCGCTCAGAGAGCCCTCTACTGGGATGTCATGCAGGAGAACTATGAGACTGTGACCTCACTGGGTAAGGGTTCCTGTCCCCTCGGTTCTTGGAAGGGGAAATGAAGAGAAAAGGTTCATGCCAGCCCCATGATGCCACCTCTACTCTGTCCTGTTTCAGCATCACCCCAATATGCCAGTGACACACACACACTACCAGAGACCCTCCCCTGCTGCAGAACACTTTGGGAACAGAGCACAGGAGCCGTATCACACAGTGTCAAATAGCTCCTGTTTGCTCAAGTGAAACTGGGGGTTAGGTCTGGCATAACTGTTCCATACCCCTAATCATTTTTGTTGCCCTTTTCTGAACCTTTTCCAATTCCAATATATCTTTTTTTGAGATGGGGCGACAACATCTTCATGCAGTATTCAAGATGTGGGTCTATCATGGATTTATTTGCTGTTTTTACAATTGTGATATATGATATATTCTATCGTATCTATCCCTTTCTTAATTATTTCCAACATTGCTTGCATCATATTTTGCAATATATTCCAAATAAGGTAATTAACGTGCAACATATGTGTCGTAGTTTGGGGTTTTAAGCTTTAAAAGGCTTGTGTGTTTTTTAGCTCAGGGGACAGTATTCCAATAGCTGTCGCCCCCTGCGCACTTTTAACCAAGAAAAGAATCTCAGGCTGAGCTGATTCAAAATCAGTCGTGTGGTTGTTTTCCACAACAGCTTCAAGAGTCCCTGTGATGGAATGTAAATGTCTTCTTCACACCTTCCCCCTGCAGGAGAATGGCTGTTTGACCAGCTGTTTGCCTTGCTGTCTCTGAGGAACTGGTCTGTGGGTGTTCCCCAGAATTGTAACATTTTCAGTAATCTCATACTGTAAAATCTCATAACTTTACATACAGTGTTACTACACATTTTAACAGGAGGATAATATTCAGTAGATTATGCGTTTTCAAATGATACCTCACAAGCCATACTGTGTATAAAATTGATCATAATTTTCTAGAAGAGTGAACACAGGGGTATAGACTGACACAGTGTCTGTGTGTGTGTTCCCAGCAGATATGTGGGTATTTCAGTCCCTCATAAGCACAGTGTTCAGCATCTTCAAGGACCTGGGGAACTGGTCCTGGGAATTCACTTGTTTACCAAGTGTGACACTGTATGGAATTGTGAGACACTTTGGTATTAATAATAAAATAATAATATAATCTGATAAAATTGCAATGAATCATGCTAGATATGCCATGTAAGGTGTCAGTAAAAATGTTATGATTTGCGAAGTATGATAATATTATTTCTATGTTTGTATCACCTTTGTATTGTGAGTTATAGATATGTGGGGTATATCTGTATTTCCAGACTTGTGCAGTGTTTCTGGGTGACACCCCCAGACATATTGGGATCAACACTGCCTAGCCTGTTTGATGGCCCATTGACGATCATCAGCTGTACAATGAGCCCATGGAAAGGACCAAGGGGATACACCTATTGAGTCAGCAAGACATGCTGGGGTATGCCTGTCTACTGAGAACTCCAAGGCTTTTCCATGCCATGTGCTGTGAAGCTTGTGTTTGGGACACAGGAAGTACAGGCCACATGGCAAAAGGAATATAAAGGGCCCCTTCCTACCTCTGGAGCAACTTCTCTACAAACTGAACCCTGGAACGAAGGACTGAATGACCCATCCAAGCTGTGGATGTGTTCCAGACGGACTTTCAAGCCAGCAACTCACCAATACTGCTAAGAACCTGATATATCCCTTTTGGAATGTATCTGACTGCGTTCCCATTTAACTTCTTTCTGTCTTTCTTTTCTTTAAACCTTTTGTTTAGACGCTAAAGGATTGTCTGGAAGGATGGAATTTTGGGTAATATCCAAACCTATACTGACCTGGTGATGTGGCTGACCCTTTGGGGTCAGAGGAACACTTTGTTTATGTGAGCAGAGTTTTTAAATAACCTCTCACTGTACTGGACCTCGCTGGTGATTAGGAGCCAGAGAACTGGGATGGAATAAAGGGGGCTGCGTGATTTCTTTTTTCAGCTTCTTGATAACCCAGTTGGTGACTGGTCAGTGAGTTTAACTTCAGTGTGAACCAGCAGTTTTGGATCATCTACTCTCCCTTTTTCAGCCTGCCCTAACTTTGGCATTTTCAGTGGGAACTGCCCCTGGCCCACCAGGTCACACTAAGCACTGAAGTTAAATTAATAGAATGTTTTTTTATGACCAAGTCTTATGAAATCAACTGAACTCCTTTGTTTTCTTTCATCTGAGCAGGGTTTCTAGTTTTCCAGCGTGATGTGATCTCCCAGCTGGAACAAGGGGAAGAGCCATGGGTCCCAGACCTCCGGGGTTCAGAGGAAAGAGAGATCCTGAGATCTCCCTGCACAGGTGAGGAAACATTAAACCACCTCAGAATCTGTAAGTGCCTGAAGGAAACATCTGGAATGCCCAACAAAGCCCTTGGGGAGGTCTCTCAGTTCATTATTGTCCCTTACAGGGGTCATATCCTCAGGGTAAATATAGTTCATGGCTTCCTATAGATCCTAGCAGACACCAGGCAGTAGCTTCCTCCCTTCCCCCTGCGTATTTGGATGGGATGTGAAGGCTGAATTCATCCCCCTCCTCTCTCCTATTTGGGGGAAGACTTTGTGGGAGTTCAGTTCCTGATTTTTATTTGACTTGTCTTCAGCACTTGTTTTTGTTTAGTCTTCTCCTTTCCATCCCTGTTTGATGTTTCTGTCTCTGTCACAGCAGGTGATGCAATGGCATGTGAGAAAGAGGAGCAGAATTCTCAGCCTGAAAATGTTGAGCCAGTGGGTAAAAACAGAGCATTATCGCAAAGATCGAAAAGGAATGTGTCCAGGAGTCATGAGCAGGGAAAATCCTGGGAGATTCAACACAGACCAGAAATAGAGCAAGGAAACCAGCCAGAGGAGAAAGTGGATAAATTTATTTCCTGTTGGGGAACTCAGAAGGTCCTCATGGAAACCACAACACAGCAGGATATCCTCAGGCGAAAGAGAAAAAATACATGCAGGGAGTGTGGGAAAACCTTCTCTCACAGCTCAGCCCTTTCTGTACATCAGAGACTCCACACATGGGAGACACCCTACAAATGCAGTGAGTGTGGGAAAACCTTCAGTCGCAGCTCCCACCTTATTAGGCATCAAACAATCCACAGAGGAGAGAGGCCCTATGAATGTAGTGAGTGTGGGAAAAACTTCACTCACAGATCAGCCCTTTCTGTTCATCGGAGAATCCACACAGGGGAGAGGCCCTATGAATGCAGTGTGTGTAGGAAAAGCTTCACTCACAGGTCAGACCTTTCTAGACATCAGAGGATCCACACAGGGGAGAGGCCCTATGAATGCAGTGAGTGTGGAAAATGCTTCACTAAGAGTTCAGCCCTTTCTGAACATCAGAAAATCCACACAGGGGAGAGGTCCTATGAATGCAGTTTGTGTGGGAAAACCTTCAGTCGCAGCTCAACCCATGTTAGCCATCAGAGAATCTGCAAGGGAGATAAACATTGTAAAAATCTCTAGGGCTATCAAGACTTTCTTTTCTTTAATACTTTTCCTGATTCCCACATAGTAACTTTTAAAGCTCTTTGAACTGTTTGCAGCACCGTTATCCCTCAGCTTGTCCCGATGAGTGGCCCATTTTTGCCTTTTGCAGTTCGCCCTCTTTTGAGATGGACCTATTTGTCCTTTCTATTGTCCCACAAGTAACTGGAGTGTGCCCTTCCTATGAGGAACCAGGGAGCATCACATTTATACCATTCCTCCTATTGCAAAGTTATTGTTAGAGTCACCAACGATACAGATTGTATCCTTGCCAGTTGTTCTCACATTGCTCTGGGTTGTGCTGAAGAGCAGTTACATTGGGAATTTTTCAAATTATATGTAAATGAAGAGGAGCAGGGGCAGGAAAAAAAGTATAATTACAGCTTCTGTGACACTGGAAGGAGATGGGGTGACTCAGAGATTCCCTCCTTCCCCATCACTGCAGAACTGTTACCTTTTGCCTGAGCCAGGCAGAGTTTATCTTCATCACATTCTATCCATCCACTTCTCAAAGTGTCATGTGATGAAGCATTCTCCGTTTTCTGTGCTTGTAGATGATGTTTTGACTTCTTTAATCCTATGTCAGAGTCGCTATGACTGGAGATGAAAGTGTCAAAGTCCTGGGAGGGGAATTCAAATGGATCCCAAATACAGTGTGATCATTTAGAGTTTTTAAATTCCAGGTTCCATCTATTGTAAAGCAACTTCTGGTAAGAGGTCTGTTTTTCCCACATTATGAGGATGCTAGGATACTAAAAATTTTGTAAATAACATAATTGACTATGGAGACAGGGATGAGTGAAGCAGGTTTGAATGGATCAGAGGAGAATGTGATGGGAGAATCTCTTGTCCTGATTCTGAATAATCAGATGTAACCTGCTCAGGAATTTCACTTGACACTTTCTTTGTAATGTATTCTCTCTCTGTGATGTGGGTTTCTATCTTTCCTGAAGGCTGTTTGGTCACCCAATTGGATATTAGTTCAGTTTGATAGGATGTAGCTCAGATTTATTGAAGAATTTAAGACAATGACCCTTTGCTAAAGTCCTCATTTATGATTTCAGCTTTGCTTTTCCCCCATCCCTCCATGATGACATGGAGAAAGCTGAAGTGAAGTTCTATTGACAGGAGAGAACTCTCTAATTTACTGGACAGGCTAACAAAGAAACAGCAGTGATTTAAAATCTCCACTCAGAAATGGTGAACAACAGCAGAACCCCAACTAACTGAAGGAAATGCATCAGATCACAGTGTATTTCAGTTGTTTAAGGCAATATTGTCTCCGATGATCTGGGAAGAGAATTCCATGGTAAGTGGTTTTGAACTAGGCAAAATACCCATGTGTTTGGTTCCCCAAAGCATTTGTAACCCAGGCCCTACAGAAGATCTCTACTAGCTAATCCTATAGTATGGGAAATGCAGCCCTTCATGACACAGATGTTGAGGAAATAGAAGTGGAGTTTTTGGTTGAATTTATCCTTTGTAGGTGCTAAAGATGTGTATAAAATGAAACCAGTGTTGAAAATGTAATAGCTTCAGAAAAATAGCCATTTTTTAATAGAATCTCCAGCTCTGGTAACTAACGAAGATTCTGATCCAGGCCTGTATCCAGTCCCTTCCCTGGACCTGTGCCACCGAATTAAAGAAAAGCTGGGCATGTTTCAGGAAGCCATTCCTCATTAACACTGCTGAGATTCTAAGTGGTTTTGTAAAGGATTCTTCTTCAGAGAACTGTAAATTTACCCTATCCAAGACCAAGGATTTGGAAAGAGCTGAGGTTGAAAGAGTCCACACCCAGTTCTTGGTTTCCACCCCAGTAAAGGAAGCTATGGTGACCCAAGGAAAATTGTTTGTACAACTCCACTTCCTAGTTCAGTGTCACTGATTACACTTCCAAAGTGTGTCGGGGTTAGATTGAGAACAGTCATCCTTCACTGTTTGGATGCAAAGAGAGAGTGCTTCATAGGACATTCCTTCCCTGTGGATCCCAAACTGGCTGCCTGGTTGGGTAACAAGGACTTCCAGGCTGTAGAAATGATGGTAACCAATGAGGCAACGAATTTGTCAGCCTCCAATTTCAGACTTCTGGAGACACGCATGTTGAGTCCTGATTCTATGGTTTTGTGTCTGACACTGTGGCCACACAATTAAGCTGATGTTGGCACAGCTGCACCAATGTAGCTGCGCTGCTGTAGCACTGCAATAACAGATGCTCTAAACCAATGGGAGAGATTTCTCCCATCGGACTTGATTAGTCCAGCCCCCGCAAGTGGCGGTGGCTATGTTGGCAGGAGACGTTCTCCCGCTCATATAGCACTATCTACACAGGGGGTTAGGGTTGTGCAACTACGTTGCTCAGCTGTGTGGATTTTTCACACCCCTAAGCAATATAGTTATCCCGATAAATGTCTTTAGTGTAGACCAGAGAGGTTTCTCTTGTGTTTTATGCATTTACATTACTTCTCTACCTCCTCCTACTTTGAAAGATTAAAAAGTGTGAAAAGAGAGGTATTTTTCTCCATGATGCAAACATTCTGACATAGAAGACCCCCTTCTACCAACACATATGGCAGAAGATCCTGAGATATATGAACTCACAGAAGTGGTTGGGACCTACATTGGGACAAACCACAATAAGAACCAGGGTTCAGTTATTGGCAATGGGGATTAAAAGAAAACTAACATATATGACAAGAATTTGTGATCTTTGAATATGTTATTGTTACCAATTAAAATGAAATTATAGGTGAAGTTATTGGTTAAAGAGTAAGAGACTGTGTGATAATCTGAATTATTTTGGAAAACTGAAAGTTGTCTTGTGTTTGGTAGTCGTACAGGAAATGATGGCTAATCTTGAAAAGTTAATTAGATTTAATTTACCCTGGTTCCTCAATTGTTGCTACAGCTCCAGTACCCATCAATCCAAAGACTGAGAGAAATGGAGCATTCCAACCATTGTCCTTTTAGTATCTTATTGTTCCTCTCTCTGTTTTTTGTGCTGGCCTTTGTATTCTATCACTTTCTGCCTTTGTTTAGTGGTAACAGTTGATTTCCATCACTCATGTTTGTTTGTTTGTTTGTTTAAATCTCTATCCGTTGTTAAATAAATTTTTTGCTTGTTTGATAACTGTACTCAGGTGCTGTGTGAGATACAGTAGCAATGGTCCACAGTAACAACTAGTAACCTGGGATACTTGGGGAAGAGAGGATCTGGGATTTCACCGAGTATCTGGTGATCCAGGCTGGACCCCAGAGGGGGACACATTGAAGGAACTCAGAGGTTAGGGTGGCTGCTGTAGCTCAGAGGAGGGTGCTTGAGTTCCAGCAGGCTGGTGAGTTTGGTCACTAACATCCAAATGGAAAACTCCCTCTTCCTAGTGACAGGTGGCAACAAGGAGACTCACAGCCCTCAGCACCCTGAGAAGGGTCATAATGTGTCTCTATGTTGATCCACCTGTCAAATTCACACAGGGAAAGCTCCCGATAGCATAAAACTCTGCCCTATGAAATCATGGAACATGTGCTCTTTGCTCTGTGGGTACATCTAGACTACCGACCGTATCAGCGAGTAGCGATCGATTTCTGAGGGATCGATATATCGCATCTCATCTAGACGTGATATATCGATCCCTGAAAGTGCTCTCATTGACTCCGGAACTCCACCAGCGCGAACGGCGATAGCGGAGTCGACAGGAGGCGATTCACATAGCTGAAGTTGTGTATCTTAGATCGATTTCCGCCCCCCCCCGCCCCCCCCAGTATAGACCAGCCCTCTGAAAGCATGTAAAAAATCAAAACGCTGGAGGACAGGATTTGGGTCCCGAGTGACCTAGACAAATTGGAGGATTGGGCAAAAAGAATTCTGAGGAGGTTCAACAAGGAGAAGTGCAGAGTCCTGCACTTAAGACGGAAGAATCCCAGGCACTGCCACAGACTGGGGACTGACGGAGTGAGTGGGGTTTGATAGCAGCCTTCAACTACCTGAAAGAGCAGCAGTGTGGGCTTTCTCCTGGCCACTTTTGCTGGGCTGGGCAGGCGTCCTGGAGGGCTTTCTAGAAGAGAACTGGGAACGGAGTTAGAAAAAACAATGTGAAAACCAGAACCTCAGGTTTAGACTCATTTATTTATAATATTAAATCTTCAGTTCTAGTGTCACAATCAATACAATTGCTTCAGCCTGATAGTTGCCCAAAGGGAAACTTAACGTCTCTCCAAGGGGAGTGGGGAGAAAGCACTTTTCAGAGTCCAAGAGAGACAAGGCGGGTGAGGGTAAGAGCTTGCAGAGGACCAACCTCTGTTGGTGAAAGAGACAAGCTGTGGAGCTAACCCAGCACCCTTCTTCAGTTCTGTGTAGCCTGGAAGGTCGTCTCTTCCATAACCAGCAGTTAGAACATAAGAACAGCCACACTGAGTCAGACCAGTTCATCTAGCCCACTCTCCCGAAAGTGGCCAATGCCCGGCGCCCCAGAGGACCCCTGGGACCAACATGGATACACCACCACAAACAAGGTTAAAAGTCAATGCACATGGGAGAAGGATCTTGTGTTTCATTCCTTATAGAATCATAGAATCATAGAATTCAAGATCAGAAGGGACCATTATGATCATCTAGTCTGACCTCCTGCAAGATGCAGGCCACATAAGCCGATCTACCCACTCCTTTAGCAAGCGACCCCTGCCCCATGCTTCGGAGGAAGGCGAAAAACCTCCAGGGCCACTGCCAATCTGCCCTGGAGGAAAATTCCTTCCCGACCCCAAATATGGCGGTCAGCTGAACCCCGAGCATGCGGGCAAGACTCTCCAGCCATACCCTCTGGAAAAAGGTTAAGAATATCATATCATTGATCCATTGTACTATTTACCAGTGTGGCACTTAATTGACCTATTGACTAAGCCCGTTATCCTATCATACCATCTCCTCCATAAACTTATCTAGCTTAATCTTAAAGTCATGGAGGTCCTTCGCCCCTACTGTTTCCCTCGGTAGGCTGTTCCAGTATTGCACTCCCCTGATGGTTAAAAACCTTCGTCTAATTTCAAGCCTAAATTTCCTGACTGATAATTTATATCCGTTCGTCCTCGTGTCTACATTAGCACTAAGCTGAAATAATTCCTCTCCTTCCCTAGTATTTATCCCTCTGATATATTTAAAGAGTGCAATCATATCTCCCCTTATCCTTCTTTTGGTTAAGGAAAACAAACCGAGCTCCTCAAGTCTCCTTTCATACGACAGGCCTTCCATTCCTCGGATCATTCTAGTGGCCCTTCTTTGTACCCGCTCCAGTTTTAATTCATCCTTCTTAAACATGGGAGACCAAAACTGCACACAATACTCCAAATGAGGTCTCACCAACGCCTTATATAACGGGACTAGCACTTCCTTATCCCTACTAGAAATACCTCGCCTAATGCAACCCAAGACCGCATTAGCTTTTTTAACGGCCACATCACATTGCCTACTCATAGTCATCCTACGATCAACCAGGACTCCCAGGTCCTTCTCCTCCTCCGTTACTTCCAAATGGTGCGTCCCTAGCTTATAACTAAAATTCTTGTTAGTCATCCCTAAATGCATAACCTTACACTTCTCACTATTGAATTTCATCCTGTTACTAATACTCCAGTTTACAAGGTCATCCAAATCTCCCTGGAGGATATCCCGATCCTTCTCCGAATTGGCAATACCTCCCAACTTGGTGTCATCCGCAAACTTTATCAGCCCACTCCTACTCTTGGTTCCCAGGTCAGCAATAAATAGATTGAATAAAATAGGACCCAAAACCGAACCTTGAGGAACTCCACTGGTAACCCCCCTCCAACCCGACAGTTCCCCTTTCAGTACTACCCTCTGCAGTCTCCCCTTTAACCAGCTCCTTATCCACCTCTGGATTTTCATTTCGATCCCCATCTTTTCCAATTTAACCAATAATTCCTCATGCGGTACCGTATCAAACGCCTTACTGAAATCCAGATATATTAGATCCACCGCATTTCCCTTGTCTAAAAAATCTGTTACTTTCTCAAAGAAGGAGATCAGATTGGTTTGGCATGATCTACCTTTCGTAAATCCATGCTGTAATCTATCCCAGTTGCCATCGGCCTCCTGCTCCGTAACCACTCTCTCTTTTAAAATTTTTTCCATTACTTTGCATACTACAGATGTTAAACTAACAGGCCTGTAGTTACCCGGGTCACTTTTTTTCCCCTTCTTGAATATAGGAACTACATTGGCTAATCTCCAGTCAAACGGTACAATCCCCGAATTTAGAGATTTATTAAAAATCATCGCTAACGGGCTAGCAATATCACTCGCCAATTCCCTTAATATTCTAGGATGAAGATTATCCGGGCCCCCCGATTTACTTCCGTTAAGCTGTTCAAGTTTGGCCTCCACCTCAGATACCGTAATGTCTACCCCCATATCTTCATTCCCATCGGTCCCTCTATCACTATTCCTTAGCCCTTCATTAGCCTCATTAAAGACCGAGGCAAAATATTCATTCAGATATTGTGCCATTCCAAGATTATCCCTAATCTCCACTCCGTTTATAGTTTTAAGCGGTCCCACTTCTTCCTTCTTGGTTTTCTTCCTATTTATATGGCTAAAAAACCTTTTGCTATTGGTTTTAATCCCCTTCACTAGGTCCATCTCCACCCGTCGCTTTGCCTTTCTCACTGCATCCCTACACCCTCTGACCTCAATAAGGTAGGTTTCTTTGCTGATCCCTCCCATTTTCCACTCCTGGTACGCTTTCTGTTTTTTCTTAATGACCCCTCTAAGACGCTTGGTCATCCAGCTCGGTCTAAAACTGCTACCTACGAGCCGTTTTCCCTTTCTCGGGATACATGCCTCTGACAACTCCTGCAATTTCAACCTGAAGTAACCCCAGGCGTCATCTGCCTTTAGATTCCTAAATATGTTGGTCCAGTCCACTTCCCTAACTAGTCGCCTTAATTTAGTAAAATTAGCCCTTTTGAAATCGTAAACCCTAGTCTCAGATGCAATATTGATTATCCTCTCATTAATTTTGAAACGAATTAGCTCATGGTCACTCGAGCCAAGGTTGTCCCCTACAACTATTTCCTCAACAAGGTCCTCATTACTCACCAAAATCAAATCTAAAATGGCATCCCCCCTCGTCGGTTCAGCAACTACTTGATGGAGGAATTCATCAGCTATTACGTCTAGGAAAAGCTGAGCCCTATTGTTATTACTAGCATTTGTTTCCCAATCTATATCAGGGAAGTTAAAGTCTCCCATGATCAAGCAGTTCCTATTAGTGTTTACCTCCTTAAAAACATTAAAGAGCTCTCTATCTGTCTCCAAGCTAGATCCCGGCGGTCTATAGCACACCCCAATCACTATCCCGGGTGAGGCTCTGGTAGTTTTCTTCCCCAATGTGACCTTTGCCCACACAGACTCCGTATTATCCATTGCATTGCTAGTTATTTCATTACATTTTACCTCATTATTGATATACAATGCTACTCCCCCACCTTTACCTTTGCATCGGTCTTTTCTAAACAGCACATACCCTTCCATACCTGTACTCCAGTCATGGCTACCGTTCCACCATGTTTCGGTTATTCCTACGATATCCGGTTTCAATTCTCGGACCAGGAGCTCCAGTTCCTCCATTTTATTACCTAAGCTTCTCGCATTGGTGAACAAACATCCTAACTTTTGCTGTTGGGCTCCTCTCACTCTTCTCACCCAGCTCGGTAGGGACACAGTACTACCAGTATGACCTGTCGATCTAGTATCCGTCCCCCCCCTCTTCCTTACACCTAACCGTCCCCCTCTGGCTATATCTGTTGTTATCTTGTTGTTCTCACTCCCAATGTATAAATTTGGCGTGGAGAGCACCAGGACCTCTCCCAACCGTCTCCCCCCAGTGTCTAGTTTAAAGCTCTTTTAATCAGATGAGCCAGCCTCCCTCCTAGAAGTCTACTTCCTTCCCTACTTAGGTGGAGCCCATCCCGTGAGAACAGTTGTCTGTCCCCAAAAGCCTCCCAGTGCCCATACATCCCAAAGCCCTCCTTGTAACACCACTCTCTCAGCCAACTATTAATCGTCAGGATTCTCTCACCCCTTTGGCGCCCTTCCCTAGGGACAGGTAGGATCCCACTGAAGATCACCTGAGCCTCAATTTCCTTAAGCGTCTTACCCAACCTGGCATAGTCTCCCTTGATCCTCTCTTGCGAGAATCTAGCAGTGTCATTTGTTCCCACATGGAGGATGACCAAAGGGTTCTTACCTGCTCCTCTTAGGATCCTTTTCAACCTCAGGTCCACATCCCGTATTTTAGCGCCCGGTAGACAGCACACCCTTCTGTTCTCCGGATCGGCCCTGGTCACAGGCCTGTCCAACCTTCTCAGTATAGAATCCCCAATCACGTAGACCTGCCTTTGCCTGGGGACAGTGCGGTCCTCTAACCTATCCCCTGTTCCCCCTGGTTGCAAGCTCCTTCCATTCCTATCTTCCCTTGTGGTTCCCCTTAAGCCATCCTGTAACCTCCCCTGGCCCAAACTTGGTGTTGCCTCCATAGACTCCTCCCCTCTATCTATGGGACTGGCCGCTCGTCTCTTTTTCCTTGGCCTCCCACCATCAGCTACCGTCTGCTTTACCCCTTCGTCATTCTCCAAACCTTCAAACCTGTTCCTTAGCTCTATTTCCCCCTCACTAGCTCTCCTTTTCCTTGGCCTGCTTCTCACAGTCACATGCTTCCACCGCCCATCTTCCTCGTCTGGTGGTCCCCCCTCACTGGCATTAGCCCCTGCTCCCACCTGTGCCCCTGGGCATTCCCCTTCGGTCACTGCCTGCCATTGCTCCATCAGCTGCTCGAACCCCCTTCTATTCTCTATCAGGGTTTCTACCTGCAGCTCTAGGCCCTGGATCTTTTCTTCCAGCAGCTCTATTAGGCGACACTTCATACATACATAGTACTGCTCTGGGTCCCCTGCTAGAACCAGGTACATACCGCAGCTGCTGCATGCTCTCATCCTCGGTGTGTCCTCTGCTGCTTGGCTCATGGCTGCTGCTGTCCCGGCCTCGCTCGGTGCTTGTACCTAGGGAAGCACAGGGGACACGGCGCCGCCCCCTTCCGCCTCCCCCTGCAAACTCCCACTCAAACTCCCCTGTTAGCAGCCCTGTTTGCTGCCTCCTGTGCCGCTGCTCGCAGCTGTGCCGCTGCCTAGTCCCATCGTGTAGCCATTTCCTTTTCCTTTCTGTTAAAAGCTTTGGTGTTTTGCACAGAAACATTATTTCCCCAGGAGAGACCCAGGAGTGGGGGCTGCATTCCTGTACCAAACAGTCACTTAAAGGGGGCAGACAAAGGCCTTTAGGACGAGGCGTCCGTCACTGTCAAAAGATCATCTCCCTCCTGCAGGTCACTGGCAGCTTGAATTTGTTCCTTATCCTCCCAGAGTCTGGGGGCTGGAATCAGCACTACCCAGCCCCTCCGTACGTAGCAGGAACAAACACAAACCTGGTCTTTAAAACAAGCTGTCCCCTTCCTTCTCAGGGAAGATTTTTCTGTGATTGAAGTTGAGCTTCAGTTCCCCTCTCCTAGGGGCGGGGCTGGTGTGGGGCCAGCTCCCAGTGAGATCTGTTTTCACCTTTGCCCCCTTTCAGCCACTCTGGGATCCTAACTCTGCTCCCAGCTGTCAGGCAGCTTCCAGCCCATCCACCCTGCTCACTACCTCCATGGTCATGTGTCACCCCCTTTGCCAGCACACAGAGCCTGCAGGAAAGCTACTCCTGCCAGATGCACTGGTATAGTGATGTGCGTAAGTGTCTTCCAAGCAGTTGATCTGGGTTTGATTCCCAGCCAATGCAATAATGGCTTTTCTCTTCTGTTGTTTCCTCATCTGGAAGTGGTTTAATTTCAGTCACATTGTGTTACAATCACATTATCTATAGAATGAAACAATAAATGTGTCAAAGTCCAGCAGGTCATACAGGATGGAGGCACACAAGGGGCTGGAATGTGTCATCTGAGAAAGACAAAACCCTTGGAAACCTGCATCTCACATCCTCTGGCCTTGCATGTTATGATTCCAGCTGTGTGAGCTGATTGTAGGATGTTCCGGCATGACGGCATGATGTTCCTGCAGATTCCTTTGCTGTTACAATTATAATGACATGAACAAAAGGGAGGCACAATAAACATAACCCCCAAATTGCAATACGGTGGGGAAAGAGACGATCACGGTTAAGCCAAACACATCAAAATAAAAATTAATACTAAAACAGGGGAGGGGGGAAGAGATCAGGTATGTGGAGATCCCCTTGATATTTCAACGCACATTGTTAGAATCCAAGTTCAGACTTGACACTGGAAAACCCGCAACTACCTGTCTCTCTGAACACCTGTGATGAGCAAGATGGAGTTGGGACACCTGTTCTGCTTCAATCATTTACTGTCTCTCTGTTCTCTCCTTCTTCTCCCCCCAATTCCTCGTCTCCAATGTCTCTGCCTTTCTCTTCTTGCTCCCTCTCCCCTGCCCTTTCCCAGGAACTCACACTCTACAGCATTTAGGACAAGCCAGAGCTCCCATGTTCTGCACATGAGCCTGTGTCAGAGGATGTGGGACCCAGGTCAGAACCAGTCACCAGAACAATATGACCCTTTATGGGCGACTTCTCTGCCTACTCTGCAATTTACAGACACCCCCCCTGAAGGGGGTGGGGTACAGCTCTGACTGAGAGGCCTCACAGGAGAAATTTCAGCCCAAAGACAAATTTGTGTGAAATGCTGAGAAGTGAAGAGCCCCCTTCCCCTCCCCCCAAATCCCCAGAACTCTAGAGTCACCCCCATGGCACCAGCACAGGGAACCCAGTGAGATGGGGTTACAGAATACAAGGGGGAGGCAGCAGGGGAGAGAGGTGACAGGGAATCTTTCTTTTTCTTTCTCTCGTCACTTTCTGTTCTTCTCTTTCC
>NW_025423282.1:0-10000 GCF_020497125.1 Mauremys mutica
TTTAAATAAGGCTCCGTTGAAACCAGCTCAAAAATTATTGATTTTACAGACCTATATTTTACCGAGGTTATTTTATAATTTGCTTTGAATAGAACCCCCATTTTATATTTTAAATGATTTGGATATTTTAGTTAGGAGAATAGTTAAAGATATTTTACATCTACCACAATGCACCACCGATGGGCTATTTTATTCTAGGGTAAGAGATGGTGGTTTAGCTCTCACCAAATTTAGTGTGCAAGTCCCAAATATGTTAGTACGAAAATGGAGATGACATATTGTTTCTAGGGACACATGGATTGATCTCTTATCTATATGCAGGTGAAAATTTGGTTGATAAAATTATAGTCTTTAGTGCAGCAACTCCTCATCCCAGAAAATGGAGAGAGGAGGAGTTTTTAAGATGGGCTGGGATAAGATGTCAAGGAGTTGGCATAAAATATTTTAGGAATGATATAATTAGCAATTTGATTTTTAAGAACTCGGATAAAATCAAGTCCTCTGCATATATTGCTGCACTTCAATTGAGGGCAAATATATATCCAACAAGGGAGACGTTAGCGAGAGGAAGAGGAGGAGTAAACGCTCTCTGTAGATGGTGTGGTAAAGTTAGAGAGACGATTCCCCATATTTCGGGTCAATGCTATAAAACAAAGGAGATAAGAATTAAAAGACATAATAGGGTGGTTTCAGCATTAGTAGATAGGGTAGTAAAGGTAGGGTGGAAAGCTATTGTAGAACCCCATTTGAGAAATGAGAAGGGAGAATTGAGAAAGCCGGATATCGTATTTACAAAAGGAGATACGGCAGTGGTGGTCGATGTCACTGTGTGTTGGGAAGATAATGCCGGAAGTTTGAAGCAAGCCCATAGGGAGAAGGTGACTTATTATCTTGATTTAGAGACTAAGATCAAAGAATTGACGGGAGTTAATAATATCCACTTCTTTGGGTTTGTGGTGGGAGCGCGTGGTAAATGGAGTGAGGGGAATAATGAGTTGTTACGTTTTGGAATAGATAGGGGAAAGAATTTTAAAGAAAGTATATGTAGACTTGTCCTTTATTCTACAATTGATATGTTGGCGGTTTTCAGTGACAGGTAAAGATCCCAGAGTTGCCATTCCGTGTATCTTGCTGAAATTAAATTAACTTAAATTAAATTTTAGTTATTTTAGTTTCCATGTCTTGAAATTAAATTTTAATTTTTAGTGCTATTTAATATCTGTCCTTATAAATAATTAAAACCATATTTTAATTAAATGTTTGGAAAATGGGTGATTGTTACTTTAAATCATGAATTGAATTTTATTAAACACTGGATATGGCTGCGGACTGGCCGCAAAGTAACCAGGAAAGGGCAGGTAGTCACGCCTGTACATAAATAGCCAAATGCCTCGTCATCTAATTAGTGACGCGCATGAATGGATGAACGAGAAGGACTTGCGGCCGGCTAGCAGGTCAACCCGGTTCTCCCTACAGGCGTCGGAGCTCCGGGTTTACCTGGTGGCCGAGTACCGCTGCGGCCGGCCAGCAGGTCAACCCGGTTCTCCCTAGGGCCGTCGAGCTCCGGGTTGACCTGCTGGCCGGGGACCACTGCGGCCGGTTCTCCCTTCGGTGGCCGGGGCTCCGGGTTGACCTGGCGGCCGGTTGGCTTTCTGGGCACCAGGTCACCCCCATTGGTTTCGACGGGTTGACCTGGTGGCCGGTTTGCCTTCTGGGCCGGCGGTCCCCCCCACACCGAGGGCAGCGCAGCACCGCTCCTCGGGACCTCCGAGGGGGACTTAATAGTCGACCCCCTGCAGGTCCGGGGCCGGCTTAATAGTCGACCCCCAGCAGGTCCGGGGGTTGGGGAGGGAGGCTTAACAGTCGTTCCGCAGATGGTCCGGAGGAAGGCTTAACAGTCGTCCCCCGGGCTCGCCGGGGAAAATTTTTCAAAGTCCCTTCCCCGCCACCAGGTCAACCCGGTTCTCCCTTCGGCCGTCAGAGCTCCGGACGGGGACGTGGAGCCCTGGGCGGCTTGCCTGGCGGCGGGGACCCGGTCTCGGAAGTCCCGATCCTTTTTAAAAAAAAAAATTTTTTTCCTCCGGGGACCAGGCTGACCTTCCTGCACTCCTCGTAGCCTCCGGGCACATTTTTGGGGAAAAGAAAAAAAAAAAAAGAAACATAAAACCCTTCCCCGTGCCCGATCCAAACGACCCTGGGGAAAGTCATTCTCCGCGGCCGAGCAGGGTGAGCCCTGGGCGGCTTGCCTGGCGGTGGGGACCCGGTCTCGGAGGTCCCGATCCTTTTTTCCAAAAATAAATAAATAAATATCCGCTACGGGGACCGGGGTGACCTTGCAGAACTCCCCAGAGCCTCTGGGCAAATTTTGGAAAAAAACCTTCCACGCGCCCAATCCAAACTACCGGGTTTGAAGTCATTCTCCGCGGCCGAGGAGGGTGAGCCCTGGGCGGCTTGCTTGGCGGAGGGGACCCGGTCTCTGGAAATCCCGATCCCTTTTTTCATAATTTTTTTCCTCCGGGGACCGGGGTGACCTTCCAGCACTCCCCGGAGCCTCTAGGCAAAATTGGGGGGGGGGGGGGGAATTAAAAAAAAAAAAAAAAACTTCCACGAGCCCGATCCAAACGACTTGGGGGGGGGAGGGAGTCACTCTCCGTGGCCGAGGACGGTGAGCCGCTCGGCCGCCTGGTTAAGCCGGAGGAAGCGGGCCGATCGATATTTGTCCGAGCGGGAAGAAAAACGCAGTCCCCGCTCGTCCACCAGGTCAACCCCCGGGGACGCGGGCTGAAAAAATTTCCAAGTCCCCCCTCGGAGAGCAGGTCAACCCCATCGTCTAGCATGTGGTTGACCTGGCGGTCGGTCGTACCGCGGAAGTCCGGAAGGGGTCGCCCGAAACCGCCTCGTGCGAACGAGAGAACGGGGAGGTCGGCGCGAAAGTCGAGTTCCTCCCGCTGTACCCGGGTCGGCCTTTTTCGACGTGTCCTTTGAAAAAGGTGCACGGAGATTTTTGAGGACTGGGTTTTCAGAACCTCTGAGAACCGGAACTCAGCCTAGGGGACCAATCCGAGTTTGGTACCCGACCTCGCCCGGGGGGGGGGGGGGAGAAAGCGGCCACGGGACGGCCTCCTTTCCCCGGCTCGCTGCCAAAGTGTCGTGGGGGGCCCCCCCTGAAAGCCACCCGGCACGTCCGCCGCGTAGGCCAGGCGGCCGGACCCGAGCTCCAGGCGTCGGCGCCCCACCGGCCACCGTCCTCCCGACCGATGTGGCCCTGACGTTCGCGACAGGAAGGGCCCTTCGCGGGCCGGCACCCCGACGGTGGGGCCGTCCGGTGTTCAGGCGGATCGGGACCCTTCGCCTTTTTGCACGCACCGATCCCAGGGACCGACATCGACTTCCGTCCTCCCAGGTGGCGGGAGGGCGGGGACCGGGCGCGGACCCGGCTCCCCCCCGTCCCTCCTTTTCCGTGCCCATATGGGGGGCCGAGATCTCCGCTGTGCGAGGTCAAGGGGCTCCGGCAGACCGCCCAGGGGTCCGAAAGAAAACCCAGACGTCCGCGAGGCTCAGCGGGGCCAAACACGGTCGCGAGAGCGAGCAGGGGCGCGCTCCGGTTCCCTTGGGGACCCTCGTACCGCCCTCTCGCTGGAGCCCCAGTACCCCTCGCTGCCCTCCCCGTCTGGGTCGCCGACTTCTTCTCTAGCGCGTCGCCTCGGAAGGTGGCGGCGGCTGCCTCCGAGCCGTGCCGTCACGTCAATCGACTGAAGGGCCGCCGGGAAAGAAAAGCGGGGCGAAGGGTCGGGCTCGCGGGGGCCCGGCTCCCGCCCGGCTCCCGTCCAACTTCTTCGATGCCGCCCAGAGCACCGGGAAGCAGAAAAGCAGCCCTGCTGCCGGACGCTCCCCGGTGTCACCCGGAGCACCGTGGAATGCGGGGAGGGAGAGAGATTGGAGGGAGGTGCCGGGAGAAGGGGGGTCGTCTCGACAGCCCCTCCACCCCCCGACTCGTCCTGTCTCTAGCTCCCCTCCCCGCGGGTGGGCTTTTGTCCCGCGTTGTGTCACCCGGGCCGCCTGGGTAAGCGGGGGGACGGGGGGCTCTCTTCGGAGGCTCACCCCGTCCCTTCCGCCGTCCTTCCTCGGCGGCTCCCGGAGCGCTCTGCCTGTGGCGATTTCCCCCGTCCCCGTCCCCCCGTCCAGGGAGACGGGGGAGGCTCGTCGGGGTCCCGAGGGCCCTCCGCCCTTCTGTCCCCGCCCGACATCCGTCGGGCGGCCCGGGTCCGATTTTGGGGGATCGCCATCCCCGTCGGTCCCACCGCGCGCTCTGCGCGCTAGCTGCGTTGCGGGCCCCGCTCCTTCCCCTCCCGGGGGGAAGGCCGGTGGGGGCCCGCCGGGCGCGGGGGGTCCCCGTCCCTCACCCCACGGTGGTGGGGCCTCCGCGCCTTCCGTTCCCTGGAGCGCGGCTACCTGGTTGATCCTGCCAGTAGCATATGCTTGTTTCAAAGATTAAGCCATGCATGTCTAAGGGTACGTCTACACTACGGGACTATTCCGAATTTGCATAAACCGGTTTTGTAAAACAGATTTTATAAAATCGAGTGCGCGCGGCCACACTAAGCACATTAATTCGGTGGTGTGCGTCCGCGGTCCGAGGCTAGCGTCGATTTCTGGAGCGTTGCACTGTGGGTAGCTATCCCGTAGCTATCCCATAGTTCCCGCAGCTTCCCCCGCCCCTTGGCATTTCCGGGTTTAGATCCCAGTGCCTGATGGGGCAAAAATCATTGTCGCGGGTGGTTCTGGGCACAGCCTCACCCCTCCCTCCCTGAAAGCAGCAGACAAGCGTTTCGCGCCTTTTTTGCTTGGTGAACTGTGCAGACGCCATAGCACAGCAAGCATGGACCCTGCTCAGCTCAATACCGCAATCGTGGATGTTTTAAACGCCTCGCACACTCTCGTGCAGTATATGGTGAACCAGGAGCTTCGAACCAAGTCGAGGAGGAGGCGGATACGGCAGCGCGGCGATGACAGTGATGAGGACGTAGACACAGAATTCTCTCAAACCGCGGGCCCCGGCGCTTTGGAGATCCTGATGGTAATGGGGCAGATTCTATCCATTGAACGCCGATTTTGGGCCCGGGAAACAAGCACTGACTGGTGGGACCGCATTGTGTTGCAGGTGTGGGACGATTCCCAGTGGCTGCGAAACTTTCGCATGCGTAAGGGCACTTTCATGGAACTTTGTGACTTGCTTGCCCCTGCCCTGAAACGCCATAATACCAAGATGAGAGCAGCCCTCACAGTAGAGAAGCGAGTGGCGATAGCCCTGTGGAAGCTTGCAACGCCAGACAGCTACCGGTCAGTCGGGAATCAATTTGGAGTTGGAAAATCTACTGTGGGGGCTGCTGTGATGCAAGTAGCCAAAGCAATCACAAAGCTGCTGCTACGAAAGGTTGTGACTCTGGGAAACGTGCAGGCCATAGTGGATGGCTTTGCTGCACTGGGATTCCCTAACTGTGGGGGGGCGATAGATGGAACCCATATCCCTATCTTGGCACCGCAGCACCAGGGCACCCAGTACGTAAACCGGAAGGGGTACTTTTCAATGGTGCTGCAAGCACTGGTGGATCACAAGGGACGTTTCACAAACATCCACGTGGGATGGCCAGGGAGGGTTCATGACGCTCGCGTATTCAGAAGCACTACTCTGTTTAAACAGCTGCAGCAAGGGAATTACTTCCCAGACCAGAAAATAACAGTTGGGGATGTTGAAATGCCTGTCAAAGCAACAAAGAATCCTGTGGCACCTTATAGACTAACAGACGTTTTGCAGCATGAGCTTTCATGGGTGAATACCCCTTCTTCGGATGCAAGTGGTGGAAATTTCCAGGGGCAGGTTTATATATGCAAGCAAGAAGCAAGCTAGAGATAACGAGGTTAGATCAATCAGGGAGGATGGGGCCCTGTTCTAGCAGTTGAGGTGTGAAAACCAAGGGAGGAGAAACTGGTTCTGTAATTGGCAAGCCAGTCACAGTCTTTGTTTAATCCTGAGCTGATGGTGTCAAATTTGCAGATGAACTGGAGCTCAGCAGTTTCTCTTTGAAGTCTGGTCCTGAAGTTTTTTTGCTGCAGGATGGCCACCTTAAGATCTGCTATTGTGTGGCCAGGGAGGTTGAAGTGTTCTCCTACAGGTTTTTGTATATTGCCATTCCTAATATCTGATTTGTGTCCATTTATCCTTTTCCTTAGAGACTGTCCAGTTTGGCCGATGTACATAGCAGAGGGGCACTGCTGGCATATGATGGCATATATTACATTGGTGGATGTGCAGGTGAATGAACCAGTGATGGTGTGGCTGATCTGGTTAGGTCCTGTGATGGTGTTGCTGGTGTAGATATGTGGGCAGAGTTGGCATCGAGGTTTGTTGCATGGGTTGGTTCCTGAGCTAGAGTTACTATGGTGCGGTGTGCAGTTACTGGTGAGAATATGCTTCAGGTTGGCAGGTTGTCTGTGGGCGAGGACTGGCCTGCCACCCAAGGCCTGTGAAAGTGTGGGATCATTCTCCAGGATGGGTTGTAGATCCCTGATGATGCGCTGGAGGGGTTTGAGCTGGGGACTGTATGTGATGGCCAGTGGAGTCCTGTTGATTTCTTTCTTGGGTTTGTCTTGCAGTAGGAGGCTTCTGGGTACACGTCTGGCTCTGTTGATCTGTCTCCTTATTTCCTCGTGCGGGTACTGTAGTTTTGAGAATGCTTGGTGGAGATTTTGTAGGTGTTGGTCTCTGTCTGTGGGGTTAGAGCAGATGCGGTTGTACCTCAGTGCTTGGCTGTAGACAATGGATCTTGTGGTGTGCCCGGGATGGAAGCTGGAGGCATGAAGGTAGGCATAGCGGTCGGTAGGTTTTCGGTATAGGGTGGTGTTAATGTGACCATCAATTATTTGCACTGTAGTGTCTAGGAAGTGGACCTCCCGTGTAGATTGGTCCAGGCTGAGGTTGATGGTGGGGTGGAAGCTGTTGAAATCGTGGTGGAATTTTTCCAGAGTCTCCTTCCCATGGGTCCAGATGATGAAGATGTCATCAATGTAGCGTAGGTAGAGAAGGGGCGTGAGTGGACGGGAGCTGAGGAAGCGTTGTTCCAGGTCAGCCATAAAAATATTGGCATATTGTGGGGCCATGCGGGAGAACCCATCCTGGAGAATGATCCCACACTTTCACAGGCCTTGGGTGGCAGGCCAGTCCTCGCCCACAGACAACCTGCCAACCTGAAGCATATTCTCACCAGTAACTGCACACCGCACCATAGTAACTCTAGCTCAGGAACCAACCCATGCAACAAACCTCGATGCCAACTCTGCCCACATATCTACACCAGCAACACCATCACAGGACCTAACCAGATCAGCCACACCATCACTGGTTCATTCACCTGCACGTCCACCAATGTAATATATGCCATCATATGCCAGCAGTGCCCCTCTGCTATGTACATCGGCCAAACTGGACAGTCTCTAAGGAAAAGGATAAATGGACACAAATCAGATATTAGGAATGGCAATATACAAAAACCTGTAGGAGAACACTTCAACCTCCCTGGCCACACAATAGCAGATCTTAAGGTGGCCATCCTGCAGCAAAAAAACTTCAGGACCAGACTTCAAAGAGAAACTGCTGAGCTCCAGTTCATCTGCAAATTTGACACCATCAGCTCAGGATTAAACAAAGACTGTGAATGGCTTGCCAATTACAGAACCAGTTTCTCCTCCCTTGGTTTTCACACCTCAACTGCTAGAACAGGGCCCCATCCTCCCTGATTGATCTAACCTCGTTATCTCTAGCTTGCTTCTTGCTTGCATATATAAACCTGCCCCTGGAAATTTCCACCACTTGCATCTGAAGAAGTGGGTATTCACCCACGAAAGCTCATGCTGCAAAACGTCTGTTAGTCTATAAGGTGCCACAGGATTCTTTGTTGCTTTTACAGATCCAGACTAACACGGCTACCCCTCTGATACTTGAGAAATGCCTGTCGTTATCCTGGGGGACCCAGCCTACCCCTTGATGCCATGGCTCATGAAGCCATACACAGGCAGCCTGGACAGTGGTCAGGATCTGTTCAATTACAGGCTGAGCAAGTGCAGAATGGTGGTGGAATGTGCATTTGGCCGTTTAAAGGCGCGCTGGCGCACATTACTGACTCGCTCAGACCTCAGCCAAACCAATGTCCCCTATGTTATTGCTGCTTGCTGTATTCTCCACAATCTCTGTGAGAGTAAGGGGGAGACCTTTATGGCGGGGTGGGAGGCTGAGGCAAATCACCTGGCCGCTGATTACGCGCAGCCAGACACCAGGGAGATTAGAAGAGCACACCAGGAAGCGGTGCTCATCAGAGAAGCTTTGAAAAGGAGCTTCATCAATGGCCAGGGTACAGTGTGACTGCTGTGTTTGTTGATGAACACCCAACCCCCTTGATTGACTCATTCCCTGTAAGCAACTCACCCTCTCCCTTCGAGTACAGCTTACTTATTCAAATAAAGTCACTCTCGTTTAAAAATCATGAATTCTTTATTAATTCATTATAAAAAGAGGGAGAGAAGTAAGGGTGTGGTTTGGGAGGAGGATAGGAAGGATGGAGAAGGCCATTAAAAAAATTTCACATTAATGACAGCCTTCTTGTTGGGCTGTCCATGGGGGTGGAGTGGGCGGGTGCACGGAGCCTCCCCCCACGCGTTCTTACACGTCTGGGTGAGGAGGATATGGAACATGGTGAGGGTTGAGGGTGGTTACACAGGGGCTGCAGCGGCACTCTGTGATCCTGCTGCCGTTCCTGAAGCTCCACCAGACGCCGGAGCACGTCAGTTTGATCACGCAGCAGCCCCAGAGTTGCATCCCGCCACCGCTGATCTTCCTGCCGCCACTTCTCATCTCGGTTGTCCCTCCTGTCCTCACTTTCATCCCTCCTGTCCTCACGTTCACTGGCCTCTTTCCTGTAATTTGATACCACGTCCTTCCACTCATTCAGATGAGCTCTTTCATTGCGTGTAACTTCCATAATATCCGAGAACATCTCATCTCGCGTCTTCTTTTTCTTCCGCCTTATCTGTGCTAGCCTTTGGGATGGAGGAGGGATGGTTGAAAAATTTGCAGCTGCATGAGGAAGATAAATATTTAGAAAGATACATTTTACAGAACAATGGTTATACTCTCTCACAGTGAACAGCACTATTCACCTAGCACATGTGATTTCCCTACAAGGTCACATTTTTCATCTTAATAGTGAGTGCTTGCAGCTCTGGAGTTACAGATCTCACAGACACAGGTCCAGGCATCAGAATTCAGCTTGCATGCGGCCATGGTAAGCCACTGTCTTTCGGCTTCTGTAGTGATTTACCCCTCCCCCCCAACGCATGGCTAATACCACGCTAGCTCCCTGCTAATCAACAACCTTCCCACCCCCCCACCCACTGCGTGGCTGGTAGCTTGGGGAAGATCGCCGGTGACCAAACACAAAAAAGATCCTCGGCATTTCACTCCTCCCCTCCCCCCGCTTCGCTACGTGCAGGAAAGGTTTTTTTTTAAGCTGCTGCAGTCCACGAACCCATTAGAAAAATGGCCACCCCCCTTACTTAAATTCCTGATTTTTAACCAGTTTATCCTGAATGATATCACTTTGCTGAGGATAACACAACAAGATAAAGAACGGATGCTTCTTGAATGCCAGCAGTCACCGGGACCATACGCTGCTATGCTTTGCCACTCAATGATACCTGATTACTTGCTACATGCATGGCGTGGTAAAGTGTCCTACCATGGTGGGCGGAACAAGGCTGCCTTGCCCAGAAACCTTCTGCAAAGGCTTCTGGAGTACCTACAGGAGCGCTTCATCGAGATGTCCCTGGAGGATTTCCTCTGAAACCCAGGACATGTTAACAAACTTTTCTAAGTAACTATACTGTCTGCGAATGCATCCCAAGTCCTCAGGGCAAATCAATCATTAAAAAACGCTTGCTTAAAAACCAA
>NW_025423282.1:17500-105747 GCF_020497125.1 Mauremys mutica
TGAAGGATCTTGAGGTTCTCTGAGCAGCCTGGTGTTGCAATGAACCCTCTTTGTCGAGCATTTATTGGGCATGCTTTGGCAAGTCGATTGGTTATTATTCTCGAGAAAAGCCTTAGTACGATGGATCTGATAGTTAAAGGCCTCCAGTTCCCCAGATCTTTCAAGGCCTCGGGGTCTGCAGTTTTGGGGATTAGTAAGGAGCGGCATTCTTTTATGGTGTCAGGTATTATGCCAGTGATTAGCCATGTATTGAACAGTTTCTCAAGAGCATTGCATTCCGGGTCCGCTAGGAGTAGGTCCCTTAGGCTGATCTTGTCAGGGCCTGGTGCAGAGTTCTTATTCATCTCCTTTATTTTTCATTATTTCCTTAGCCGAGAGAAGGATTTCAAAGGCGGTGGTATCCGCCGCTGCGTGGGATTTGAATTGTCCCAGTCCTTCAAAGGGAGTCAGGGTCTCCCATTTACTCTTGTATGTTTCGAGTATTTCAGTAGGAGGGATTTGGGATTGCAGACGTTCAGTGCCATCAAGAATGATGGAGGCAAGTTTGCATCTGTCTGTCTCAAAGAGATGCTGGTATCTTTTGTAGAAACCTTTTTTGACCGCTCTCTTTTCCATCCATTTTTTTTTCTTTCCACTCTTTTTGCTCGCGGTTTTATTGTTCCCTCGTTTTCTTGGCTTAGGTGTTTCCATCAGGAAGGTGGAGAGGATATCAAGAGAGGTGGACTCGACAAGCGATCCTATATTGGAGTCTCCAGCCATCCATGCGTTTATGATTTCAGAATCAAATTTTATCTGGCCCTGGTTGACTATATTTTGCTTTATTTTGCACATGTATGCGTCTTTCAGTCCAGTAGTGGTAGTAGGGCTACCAGTTTTTACTTCCAAATGGCATGTGCTTGATGCAGGTAATGGGTCCGTTGTTGTCACTGCAGCTTTTTTAATGAGGCCCAGCAGTCTACGCTTTTCACTTATTTGTTTAGCCGTTTTTGTTTGGATGTGATCCGAGATCAGGATATTTATGTTCCTTTTGCCCCAGAACATGTTATTGAAGGCAGCGAGGAGCTGTTCTTCTTCAACAGTCCAGCAGCTCTTGTGTTTGCCACGTTGGGAGGTTGTTTTGGGCTGACTGGCTTCGATACGTTCTTGGTTCCGTATCGCTGGATGGGCTATTCTCTTATGTTGGGAGAGCCCACTTTTGGTGATAAATTGTTTGTTACATGTTCTGCAAGCCCAGTCACCCGATCGTTCTTCATTTATTTTCCCTTTGCATTTTGGAATATGGCACAAGATGCTGTGTGCTTTGGAATCAGTTTTGTTGCACATGGAACATTGAAATTCGACCACTTTTCCACCGTGATTTCGCTTGAGGTGGACACTTAGAGCAATTGGCTTGCCAACGTGATCGCCACAAAAGGGGCACGCTGGGTTGTTATTAGGTAGTTGGATTAGGGTCTTTTCTTGTGTTCCATTTATAATTGTTTCCACTGTCTCCTCAATAGTGGTAATTGTGTGGCTCTCGCTTGTTTCTGTACTTGGTCCTTCAGTGTCCAAATCCTCTTCTTCAGATGTGATTAAGGAGAGGTCTGGATTTGGCAGGCAGGTTGGTTTGACAATCTCTTTAAAAGCATTGCTTATGATTTCTGTTGTACGGATTGGGCCGATCCACTGCTTCTTTCGAGTGACTGTTCGCCATTTAGATTGGTTTCGTAAGATCCGGGGTTTGGAGTGTACCTCCTTTGTCTGTGAGGCATGCTGGACATTGTCTGCCTCACTTTCAGTGTTGACAATGTTGACAGGGCTCTCAGTTTGTGTGGCCACTGTAGAAACAGTGGCTCGATATCGGGCCCAGGGCTCATTGGGTCGGAAGATGCACCTGCCCCAAGGTACAGTCTTCTTGCTTCGGTCAGTCGAGTTAGCCCCTCGACTTGGGCTATTTCCGGCACTATCTAGTGCCGCCATCATCTTGTGGTTTTCCACCGTTTAATACTATTGCCTGGCCGGTGTACCAGGACAATAGGGTCGGGATATCGATAGCAGCTGAGCCTCAGTTCGTCAACTCATCACCCAATGAGTCGTCCAGCGGGACCCCGGGGAGGTTGAGGTCTCAGTACTGCTGCCCAGTAACTAGACTCTTGACACAGCCGAAGAGAGTCATAGTTACTCCTGCCATTTACCCGCGCTTCATTGAATTTCTTCACTTTGACATTCAGAGCACTGGGCAGAAATCACATCGCGTCAACACCCACCGTGGGCCTTCGCGATGCTTTGTTTTAATTAAACAGTCGGATTCCCCTGGTCCGCACCAGTTCTAAGTCAGCTGCTAGGCGCCGGCCGAGGCGGAACGCCGGCCCCCCCCCCGTCCCCGCGGATGGGGGAGAGGCGAGCGACGCCCGCCGCAGCTGGGGCGATCCACAGGAAGGGCCTGGCTCGCGTCCAGAGTCGCCGCCGCCCCCCGGGAGAGGGGCGGCGCCTCGCCCAGCCGCGGCTCGCGCCCAGCCCCGCTTCGCGCCCCAGCCTGACCGACCCAGTGTGAGGGGCACCGTCAGAGCTGGAGGGAGCACAGGGGGCTGTGGGTCGGGAGTGAGGGGCACTGGTAGAGCTGGGGGAAAGCCAGGGGGCTGCAGGTCGGGAGTGAGGGGCACCATCAGAGCTGGAGGGAGCACAGGGGGCTGTGGGTCGGGAGTGAGGGGCACTGGTAGAGCTGGGGGAAAGCCAGGGGGCTGCAGGTCGGGAGTGAGGGGTACCATCAGAGCCGTGAGTCTGGAGGTCAGGACTGGGATAGCAGGGGCAGCGGGTCAGGAGTGAGGGGCACCAGCAGCGCAGTGACTGGGAAGTTCAGCAGGGAGCCCAGGGGGCTGCGGGTCGGGAGTGAGGGCGTGATGCAGTAGTATCTGTTTGTGTGGGGGATGGGAGAGCAGGGGGTGACTTTAGGTGATGGTCTGTATCTGAGCCTGTAACCTGAGTCAGGCAGGGGGAGTAAACAGCTCTGCTCGGGAAGCTGCACAAAGTGAAGAGAGCCTGCTGGAGAGGGTTTGGGTCAGTTTCGGTTTTGGGTCTGGGTGGTGGAATTCAGGGAATCCCAAGCTGGGATCTATGCTCCCTGAATCTCCATAAGGACCAGATTGAGGGGTCCTGGCTGTGCCCACAAGCTCTGCTGTAGCCTGTGTTCCTGTTGTCCAATAAACCTTCTGTTTTACTGACTGGCTGAGAGTCACTGTGAGTCCCAGGAAGAGGGGTGCAGGGCCGGACTCCCCCACACTCCGTGACAACTGGTGGCAGCGGTGGGACCTACTGTGCCCCGTGGATGGCACTTCCTGCAGTAAGTGACTGGGGAGCAGTAAAACGAAGGGACGATTGCGGGGGCGATTAACCCCTGGGATGTGTGACCAGTGAGAAGGACTCTGCAGTAACAGGGTCCCCCGGGGGATTGCAGCGAGCAGTCCCAGGGGCGGAGGAGTCTGCGGCTTGACCCTGGCAGAGAGATGGTGACCTCAAGAAGGGCTGGCACACTAGGGGTCTCCCTGGAAACTGTGGGGAGCGGTGAGCACCCAGGCCTGCGAGTGGCCAGCAGGGGATCATCCCGGTGCCATTTCTTCCTGGCCTGCACCTTCCTGCCCCATTCCTCTCCCTCCCCCACCTCTTTCTGTCTCTGCTCCTCCCACTCCCTGCCCAGCGCCTCCTGCACCCCCCTGAACAGCTGATCACTGGCAGGAAGGAGGTGCTGAAGGGGAAGAGGAGGAGCTTGTCGGCAAGGCCTGTAGTGGGCGGGGGGGGGGGAGAGCTGGCTGCCAGTGGGCGCTGAGCACCTATTTTTCCTCTGTTGGTTCTGCAGCCCCGTAGCTCCCATGGAGTCGCTGACTCGGCTCCTTTCACACTCTAGAGAGAGGAGCAGAACCAGGGCTATGGCTGATCTATAGGGCACCAGATGAGTGGCAGAGGCTTCAGGTGCTGAGAGTTTGCCTGACCCCTCAGGGACACAGTGTGAGGTGGTGTCCCAGGGATCTCTATGAAAGGAGCAGAACAGGATTTACTTGGGGTGGGGAGAGAATTTAGAGTGTCTCAGGGGGTTGTACAGAGGTGTTGCCCGGGTGACAGCCAGTGACCAGCAGGTGGCATCAGACTCTTCTCGTTTGGTGGGGGACTGAGGTGGACTAGACAAAAAAAATTGGGGGGGGGGCTGTGCCCCCCATCACCTGGTCCCACCCTTCACGGGGGCCATGTCTCCCATGCCTCTGCTCCTTCTCACTTAAAGGCCAGGGGTTAGAGCACTACAACCTTTATTAAAATAAAGTAGTAAACAGGATGTACTTTAAATAATCTAAATCTGTCCAAATTTTAGTATTAAATCCAAAGTTCTTAAAGAGCCCATCAATAACCAAAGCCAAAATAAAAAATTGAAACAAAAAACAATGCTTAATTTAAAACCCAAACACTAAGAAAAACTTTGTTTTTAAAAATAAAAACTAACAAATACCATAAATAAATAATTTCAACATTTTATCAAAAAGGTGTGCTACAGCAGGATGATAAAATAACATAAAATAAGTAAACCTGACCACTAAAACCTCCTATAAAGGAATCAAATCCTTGAATACTGGCCAAATCTGTATAAAATATGCAGAACTATGTCAAAACTGGTGTTGTAGGTCAGCCATTCAAATCCAGCAAATGTCAATTAAAAGCTCCATTCCAACTTAAAAAAACAAAACAACCCAATAAACCAAAACAGTCACAGCCTGAAACAAACCTACACAGAAGGAAAATTAAACCTGTGCCAACATTGGAACAAACAATGTAAATTTCTAATTCTAACTTCTTGTTTCTCCCAGGAGGAAAGTGTTTTGCACCCCAGTAACCAGGCTGTCACTGCAGCTTTCCTTTCACTAAATAAGATTTTTACCAAATATAAATTACCCTCAGATTTCTCTAAGAGAAATTGAAATTGTATCTTTGCACTAATATCCCAAGTATGCAAGTCCATCCCCTCAGAGCAGCCCCACCCTGAGCCCAGGGGAGACTCCCAACTGGTTTGTGTATTTGTAACCCTGGGGTCTGAAGCTGATGAGAAAAAGGGAAGTGAGCCATCTTGGAGCTTTCCAATACCCCCTGCGGGGAGCACAGGGAATTGACTGAGCGACGTCCTGGCTAATTTTCACCTTGTTCTCTGCCAGCAGGCTCCACTGGAGAGCTGGGGAGTGATGTCACCATGGCAGCACCCTATTTACATATTAAAAGCCGGCATTTTGGGGCCATTGGGGTGAAATGTGAGTACTTTTGGGGTTGGGACCCACATGAAAAGGGATGTGGACAAACTGGAGAGAGTCCAGCGGTGGGCAATAAAAATGATTAGGGGGCTGGGGCACATGACTTACGAGGACATACAGGCCATATCCTGTATGTTAAACTAAGGCAAAGTGAGCATATCTATAGTGTGACTTTTTACTCAGAAAGGAAACTTGACCTTTATCTTGTTACTTAAATAGAGAAGTACCCACGCCTGTCTAAGGTCTTTACCTAGACTAATCGACAATGGAGAATGGCATAGGAGTTTTTTTCAGTGTTGTACCCCACAGACTTAACAGGTACACCACAAGGGAACGTATGTGCATATGTACATGTCATCAACACACACAAACATACTAGCCTATGAAGTAAGTGTACCCTAGTGTTTTGTGGGTGAAGAATGAATTTTGGGCATAGGAGGAAGGATTTCTGGTGCTTGTGCCCTATAAAAGAGGTAACCCACCTCGCTAGAGCACTTCCCTCTATCATTCTGACTTACTTCCTCCACTCTCTCTCTATCTACTATCAGTAGGCTGTACTTGCTCTTAAACTTTAAGTTTCAAAGGAACTAGGCCAGTGATGAGCTGCCAAAATATTAACAACCGGTTCCCTCCTCCTCACCCCATGAGGGGTCATGCACCACCCCCCCCCGACTCCTGTCCCATCCAACCCCCCCATGTTCCTTGACAGCCCCCCCCTGCCCTATCCACCCCCCTTCCCTGTCCCATGACTGCCCCTTGCCAGCCCATCCAACCCCTTCTCTCATTCCTGATGGCACCCCAGGACCCCTACCCCATCCAACCACCCCTTCTCTCTGTCCCCTGACTGTCTCTGGAATCCTTACCCCTAACTGCCCCCCACTGCCCCATCCAAACCCTGCTCCTTCCTGACTGCCCCCCAACCCTTGCCACCATTCAATCCCCCTGTTCCCTGCCCTCTGACTGCTCCAACATTAATCCACCCCCCCAACTCCCCTGCCCTCTATCCAACATGCCCTCCCTGCTCCCTTACCTTGCTGCCTGGAAATGGGGGCCCAGCTGGGCTGGGGCTGGGACCCTGACACTGGGGCAGGAGCCGAGCCCCGCCGCGCCGCGCCGCCTGGCCGCACCTCCCCTCCCCCCAGCCCCAGCTTACCTGCGTGCTTGCCTGCCTGTTCAGGCTTCCCGCGAACATCTGATTTGCGGGAAGCAGGGGAGGGGGAGGAGAAAGGGGGGGGAGCAGGAGAGGAGGGGGAAGTGAGCTTGGGCCGGAGCTTTTGTTAAATAAAGCCCTTATAGAACTGGTTGTCCTGGAACAACCGGTTCTAAAAGGGCTGCTAAATTTAACAACCGGCTCGCGCGAACCGGTGCGAACCGGCTCAAGCTCACCACTGAACTAGGCTAAGCTCGGTTTCCCTACGTTTTTATTCTTTGTTTATTAGGTTTTGATTTTAAGTTTAACTTAGTCAAGTAAATCCTAACTAACATTAGCTTTTTCTAAGCACTGCATCTTTCACTCAAGAATTGAAAACCTGAACTGCAAGGCTGCTCCTGTGTCTCTTACCACCAGGTTATCAAGGAAGGGTGAGAGTATATTAACCAAAACTTTGTAGCATATAATGCCATATGTATCTTTTGACTAGCAGTAATGCAACTTTAACTTTATAACTCAATTAAATTAAATAAAATGTAAGCTAATAAATTAAATTTTCATCATATTTTCTAAATTAATATTAGTACACCCTAAATCAGGCTACATGGGAAAAAGAGTTAGAGTGCAGGGGGATGAGGGCACCGGCTCTAAGGATGCAGGCTCTAGGGTGGGGTTAGAATGAGAGGTTCAGGGTGCAGTAGAGAACTCAAAGTTAGGGTAGAGAATTGGGCTGTGAGGGCTCTGAAACAAGGCCAGGAAAAAGAGAGAGAGCAGGTTAAAACAAAAAGTGAGGTGAGAGAGGAACAATTTGAGCTGAAAGGGGGGGAAAAAACTTCCAACTGCCTCTTCTGTACAGAGCATTTAAGAACTAGATGAGAAATATTTCTCTCTCACTGCAACAACAAATCTGGTGGGTCTGGGCTGACGGAAGAACCCCTTCTCCCAGCAGACGTAATCTGGTAGGTCTGCGCTATAGACATCTTACCCTAACACATTTGGTGTGCCTGGCCTGGGACAGGGGAGGGGCTCCTCTCCTCTCCATTGGGGACATGGTGGGATGAGAGATGTGACAGGGCTTTACGGGAAATCATTATTTGCCTGATTCATGTGCCAGTCCTAGTCCTTGCTGACCCAAACAAACGATTTATCCTGCATGCTGATGCCAGTTTGGAGGGTCTGGGAGCAGTCCCATACCAGGAAGTGGAAGGTAAATGTAAATCTGTGGCCTTTGCCAGCTGAGGACTGTCTGATAGCGAAACTCGCTATCTCATCCACCAGCTGCAGTTCTTGGCCTTGAAATGGGCCATCACTGAGAAATTTTGAGACTACTTGTCTGGTGCTCAGTTTCAGGTATGGACAGAGAACAATCCACTGACTTATGTGTTAACAAGGGCTAAGCTGGATGCTACAGGGCAGAGATGGGTGGCTACTTTTGCTAGCCATAACTTCAGCATTCAATACCAATGAGTTGGTATAACAGGGAGTGTGATTTATCAGGACCACCCATTCTTGGCTGGGGGGAGGATGTAAGCAGGATCAGAATGAACTCTACCCTGACATCTGTTGGTGATGTGTTGTAAAGGCCTTTTGTTGCTGATGTGCATGGTTACACCCACCCCGGATCATCAGCCCCAAAAGGCCTTGACAACAGATTACCAACAGATGGCAGGGTAGACTTCATACTGACCCTGTTTCAACTAGATTGTCTTGATCTTACGAACCAAGATACATACAACGTAGGCCGGGTGGGGAGAAGTCTATGTAACTCATGAAGTTGTGGATATACACGTGTTCTCAAATATTACCAACTGCGCCCCCCAAAAAACAAAAAAAAACCCAGGCAATAACAAGGAAATGAAGAGGTTTATCGAATGGGTTCTGTCTGATTTACCGTCTTCCCAGCTACCCATCAAAGTTAAAGACCTAGCCCAGTATCCTGTCTGCTGACAGCGGCCAATGCCAGGTGCCCCAGAGGGAATGAACAGAACAGGGAATCATCAAGTGCTCCATCCCCTGTCGCCCATGCCCAGCTTCTGGCAAACAGGGATACCTAGCTAGGGATACCGCTGGCGAAGCGCCATAGATGGACCTATCCTCCATGAATTTATCTAGCGCTTTTTTGAACCCTGTTACAGTCTTGGCCTTCGCGACATCCTCTGGCAAAGAGTTCCACAGGTTGACTGTGTGGTGCGTGAAGAAAGACTTCCTTTTGTTTGTTTTAAAGCTGCTGCCTATTAATTTCATTTGGTGACCCCTAGTTCATGTGTTATGAGAAGGAGTAAATAACTCTTCCTTATTTACTTGCTCCACGCCGGTCATGGTTTTATAGACCTCCCTCGTATCCCCCTTTAGTCGTTTCTTTTCCAAGATGAAAAGTCCCAATCTTATGATTCTCTTCTTAGACGGAAGCTGGTCCATATCCCCTCATCATCTTTGTTGTCCGTTTCTGACTCTTTCCCATTCCCATATATCTTTTTTGAGGTTGGGGCGACCGCATCAGCACGCAGTATTCAAGATGTGGGCGTACCATGGATTGATATTGAGGCGATATGATAGTTTCTGTCTTATTACCTGTCCCTTTCTTAATGATTCCCAATGCTCCGCTGCACATTGAGTGGATGTTTTCAGAGAACTATCCATAACGACTTCCAAATCTCTTTCTCGAGTGGTAACAGCTAATTTAGACCCCATCGTTTTATAGGGATAGTTGGGATTATGTTTGCCAATGTGCATTACTTTGCACTTATGAGCACCGACGTTCATCTGCCATTCGGTTGTCCCGTCACCCAGTTTTGTGAGATCTCTTTGTGGCTCTTGGCAGTCTGCCTGGGACTTAACTCTCTTGAGCAATTTTGTATCATCTGCAAATTTTGCCACCTCACTGTTTAGCCCTTTCCCCAGATCATTTATGAATAAGTTGAACAGTACTGCTCCCAGTACAGACACCTGGGGATAAGAGATGGCAGATCCTCTTCAGACACTGGCAGACCAGGTGCCAGCTCATGCCAAGGCCCCTAGGCCTTACTGAAAAGTGACAAACGCATGGCTGGAAACTAGTCTTGCTCACCTGTTTGTTAGTGTTGTTAAAACAGGCATTAGCTTTATAAAAACGTGTTTAGAGTTTATGACAAGCTCGTGAGTTGCTGCATGCATTATTCTCACCTATAATAGCCGTAGCCCATGTTGTAAGGTGATATATAAGCGTTGGCACTAAAGCTGTAAACCCCCTTGCCGCCGCCACGCCACCAGTCAGGAGAGAAGTATTACCAAGTGTGAAATGGTAGTTTACCAGAAGAGGCATCGTCTCCTTTCCAACAAGAGAAGGCCCTGACTGAGACATCAGAGAAGCCACTGTGGATCATCCGTGGACAAAAGACTTGGTTGATTGCTCCCCCTCACACACCTACGAGGAGGCAGAGCCCTGCACAAACACTTGCCCCCATCAGCTTGAGCTCTGGGGGAATGGAATAAAAATCCCTGTCAGGAAGAAACTGTTGTTCCCCCCTCCCCACGATGCTGCTTGGACTTCAGGGAGCCGGCACACCTTCTAAGCAGCAGCAAGGGATCCCGGCTGTTTGGCTGGGCTTAGCCCTAAAGGACATACAGAGCTTGCGTGTTACAGCAGCTTCTACTACCCCTGGGTGGCAAGATAGAGTCAGGGTGCCCAAGGGGTCTGTCTGTGACTCCATGTTAAGGCTGTTTTAGTGCCTGAGGAGTTCACACTTGATACTTGGTGGGTGAAATTAAAGTGAGGAGCCCCGCTGCCTGCCAGCCCCAGGCGCCGGAGGCTGCTGCTCTCTGGGGCTCTGGCCACACTAGAAAGGTAAGTTTCTAGCTTGCCTGGTTCAGAAAACCAGAAGGGAAAGAAAGAGAACCCACATTACATTTTTTTTTAAAAAGAATCCTCCTGATTTGTAAGCCACTGTCATGATTTGGGGGATTTTCCAATAGCGAGGATGGCAACAATGAGAAGCTAAGGGTTATTATGTAGCATTTAGATTACAGTAGGCTTGGGGGGGAAAAAATCAGGATTGGGGCCCCTGTGTGCCGGGTGCAGCACGACACCTAGTGCCTTGTCTTGATCTTACGAACCAAGATACATAGAACGTAGGCCGGGTGGGGAGAAGTCTATGTAACTCATGCAGTTGTGGATATACACGTGACCTCAAATATTACCAACCACCCCACCCCACCCCCCAAAAATACAAAAAAAACCAAAAAAATCCCATCTCCCCAACAGACCCAGAATCTGGAAAGCATATTCCCTCATACTGTTGAAAGGACTGACAGCAGAAAGAAGGAATCCAGCTTCTTAAATAACTCTCTAGCAAGAAAAAGAAGAACCTCTCACATCTATAGACTCACAAAACACTTCCAAGAAACTGTAAAGAAAGAAAAACACCCAGATTTTTCTGCTACTTCAAAAAACATTTGCTTTAAAGAAAGTATCACAGTTCAACTCTTTTCTGCTTTTCTAACCAGAAGGTTCTCCTCTAAAGGAGATACACCGTTCCTGGAAACACTGCAATACCAGGTCAATCCATAGGGCAGACAAAGCAAGCTTCTGTTCTAACCCCCCCGCTTCAAAAATCAAGTTAATATACAGTCCTCACATCAAGGATGTATCAGAGACTAAACTGATAAGAACAGACACAACACTTTGATCTGAGCTCCAAGGAACCGAAAAGCAATACTCACACTCTGCTACGCACGCACACCCCTGCGCCCACCCATTTCGACCTCACCAGGACGAGCTCCCAGAACCGCAACAAACACCACAACTCGGGAACTCTACCTGAGAATCACTTCCCCAAAATGACTCCAGTGGAAGACTTCAAAGCAAGAACCCTTAACACACAATTCTGTTCAAAGACAGACAAGTCTTGCAGACGCCTTCCTCTCCCTGGTTTCCCCTCTATACTCCTAATTTCCATAAACCCAACCACTGACCTGGACTACCAATCTCTCACTGCTAACTCTTACAGCAAAACAGGGCAAAGAAAGCCTATGCAAGCGCTATTCCGCAGCCCCGAGGCTCTTTTCTGCTCCTTCCGACAGAACTAGCTCAAACAGACAGTCAATTGCATCAAAGCAATTCCTCGCCATTTGGGGCATTAGTGCCCCTTAGTCGCTCTGAGGTGATCGGCTGGTTCCTTCTGGCCTGAAACGCCAGGAATCTGACTCAAAGGGCCACAACCTTCCTCTTCTTCTGCTCCTATGAACCAGCCCTCATCTGGGCAAAACGTTTACCATTTCCTAAGTTAAAACACTGGTGTTTTCCCAACAGGAAAGGGATGGACAATTTTTCTTCTGTGGGAAGATGAGGGAAACCATGCAATCACCTTCTGGAAGGTATATTAAGGAGGGCGGCGGAAGAACCCTCACAGACTAGACTAAGAAAGCAGCTCTTGAACTGACCTTCCAACAATGACAAACTAAAATCTGCAAGAGCAGCCTTTCAACTCAGGGGCCCAATAATAAGCTGTTACCAATAACTAACCGAAGAGTTACAAATGACTCCAAACCAAACACTCTTAGGACAAACCAAAGTTAACACAAACAACAACACATTTCTTTGCTGCTCTTCCACCGTGATACTCTCCTCCACCATTCCTGCTAAAAACATACAAAACTAAAGAGCCAGCAAAATACACATCACAAAACAGTCCCTGGCTAGCTAGGAAGCCATCTCACTGGCACAAGAAGCTTAAAGAAAAAAAACCCCAAAAAATCATTTGTAGAGCTCTGAGCTTTTTTCATACTATAGAAAAGCTTCAGCCAGTGACACCAGTTCAAGGAGCACTCTTCTGTTTTTCTCACAGCAGGCAACAGCCTTGCCAAAGCAAAGCCTTAAAAAATTGGGTACAAACTCATAAACAGTCCACTCCACAGAAATCTTTAGTAAAAGGCAAAAGATTTATACGAACTGAAGAGAAAGCAGAGTATGTAGAACATGCGGCAGAGGCGCTGCCGGGGCAACCGCCTACGCTCCCAAAAGTCAGGGTGACTACTCTCCCAGCCCGCTACACCGCTAGCTTTCAGAGGAAATGGAATTGAACCGATTGGCAGCCCGAGTTGGATCATCGAAACCGGGGACACAGGGAGCAAAACCAGCCCCTTGACCAGGGACTCGCTTCGCTGCGCGCAATGCACTGTGGCTATGCAAATAAGATGCTCCGGCCGTCTCCGGCGCTCAAAGGAGTCTTTTCTCTGGGCTGCCTCTGCTCCTTCCCCGGCTGGGCGGAGATTGGGATGCGGCAGCTGCTCTCCTAAGACAGTCCCGCTGATGCCCAGGCGCATGGAGGACGGAGCCCGGACGAGAAGCCAGAGGGCACTTGGCCCACAGCTAAAACCCGGAGCAAACTCACACACTTTGCAAAGTAACGGGAGCCGGGATCTCGCACATGAGATTCTATCCCCCGGCCGGGGTGCCACCCCGCATTGTACCTGCTGCTTGGTCTGCCTCTGCTGCAAAGTAGCTCGCCTCGCTCAGATCCTTGGGGTTCGCTGAGCTGCAGCTTACCTTGATACACGGGAACAGCTTCAAATCATGGAATATCAGGGTTGGAAGGGACATCAGGAGGTCGTCTAGTCCAACCCAATCCCCAACTAAATCATCCCAGCCAGGGCTTTGTCAAGGCTGACCTTAAAAACCTCTCAGGAAGGAGATTCCACCACCTCCCTAGGGAACCCATTCCAGTGCTTCACCACCCTGCTAGTGAAAAAGGGTTTTCCTAAGATCCAACCTAAACCTTCCCCACCGCAACTTGGGACCATTGCTCCTCGTTCTGTCATCTGGTGCCACTGAGAACAGTCTAGATCCATCCTCTTTGGAACCCCCTTTCAGGTAGTTGAAAGCAGCGATCAACTCCCCCCTCATTCTTCTCTTCTGCAGACTAAACAATCCCAGTTCCCTCAGCCTCTCCTCATAAATCATGTCTTCCAGCCCCCTAATCACTTTTGTTGCCCTTTGCTGGACTCTTTTCAGTTTTTCCACATCCTTCTTGCAGTGTGGGGCCCAAAACCAGACACGGTACTCCAGATGAGGCCTCACCAACGTCGAAGAGAAGGGAATGACCACATCCCTCGATCTGCTGGCAATGCCCCTACGTATACAGTCCAAAATGCCGTTAGCCTTCTTGGTAACAAGGGCACGCTGTCGACTCATATCCAGCTTCTCGTCCACTGTAACCACTAGGTCCTTTTCTGCAGAACTGCTGCCTAGCCATTCGGTCCCTAGTCTGGAGCAGTGCACGGGATTCTTCCGTCCTAAGTGCAGGACTGGGCACTTGTCCTTGTTGAACCTCATCAGGTTTCTTTCGGCCCAATCCTCCAATTTGTCTAGGTCCCTCTGTAGCCTATCCGTACCCTCCAGCGTATCGACCGCTCCTCCCAGTTTAGCGTCATCTGCAAACTTGCTGAGAGTGCAGTCCACGCCATCCTCCAGATCCTTAACGAAGATACTGTACACAACCGGCCCCAGGACCGAGCCTTGGGGCACGCCGCTTGAGACCGGCTGTCAATTAGACGTGGAGCCATTGATCACTACCCGTTGAGCCCGAAGACCTAGCCAGCTTATAGTCCACCTTATAGTCCATTCATCCAGCCCAAACTTCTTGAACTTGCCGACAAGAATACTGTGGGAGACCGTATCAAAAACTTTGCTAAAGTCAAGGAAGAACACATCCATTGCTTTCCCCTCATCCACAGACCCAGTTCTCTCCTCACAGAAGGCAATTAGGTCAGTCAGGCGTGACTTGCCCTTGCTGAATCCATGCTGACCGCTCCTGATCACTTGCCTCTCCTCTAAGTGCTTCAGAATTGATTCCTTGAGGACCTGCTCCATGATTTTTCCAGGGACTGAGGTGAGGCTGACTGGCCTGTAGTTCCCCGGATCCTCCTTCTTTCTTCCCTCTTTTAAAGATCGGCACCCTTCTTTCTTCCCTCTTTTAAAGATGGGCACCCATCCCATTAGCCTTTTCCCAGTCATTTGGGACCTCCCCCAATGGCCATGAATTTTCAAAGATAATGACCAGTGGCTCTCCAATCACACCCGCCAACTCCTTTAGCACCCTCGGATGCAGCGCATCCGGCCCCATGGATTTGTGCTCATCCAGCTTTTCTAAATAGTCCCGAAGCACTTCTTTCTCCACAGAGGGCTGGTCACCTCCTCTCCATGCTGTGCTGCCCAGTGCAGCAGTCTGGGAGCTGATTTTGTTCGTGAAGACAAAATCACGAAGGGGGAGGGTGGGGAAGCATTGAGTACATTAGCTTTTTCCACATCCTCTGTCACTAGGTCGCCTCCCTCATTCTGTAAGGGGCCCACACTTTCCTTGACTTTCTTTTTGTTGCTAACATCCCTGAAGAAACCCTTCTTGTTGTTACTCTTAACATCTCTTGCTAGCTGCAACTCCAAGCGTGAGTTGCCCATCCCGATTTCACTCCTGCGTGCCTGAGCAATATTTTTATACTCCTCCCTGGTCATTTGTCCAATCTTCCACTTCTTCAGACAGCGCTGCCTGCCAGTGCACTCAGCCTCACTTGGCAGGTAACAAAAGGGATCGAGTGGCTGTCCAGTTTCTGGAGAGTGGCTGACAACACCCAACCTTCTGCCCTGAGGAGAAACTGAGGTGAGACAAGGCAGGGGAGGTCATTCTTGTATTGGACCAACTTCTGGTGGGGAGAGAGCGAGAGAGAGCGCGAGAGAAGCGAAATGCAAGCTGCACTCTTTCCCCAGCAGCAGGTGGGCCACGTCGTCTCTCTGATGGCCTGGCTTCCCGGGACGGGACCCGCTACAACTTTGATAATTTTTTACCTCAAGGTTCCCAAGACACAGACAAGGTTTTCATCTCGAGGCCAAAAGACCAAAAACATCAAGACACTTGATCACGGCCTTGGATAGGCCAAGATTTAAAAGTTTATTAGAAAATATTTGAAAATGAACGATACAGAGAGTTGAAACGTCAGATATTGGTCATCGGGGGTGACATACAGAGTATAGGGCAATTTTAGTCCCCATCTGAGGTCAAAGAGCTGAGCACGCAAGAGCGGCGGCCCGGGCGGGCAGGGGGAGGGGCCCGAGCGGAGGGGCGGAGCCGCGTGAGCAGGTATGCAGATCTGTGTGCGAGCAGAGCATTGTGGGAGCGGACGCAGGCTGCCAGGCAGGGCCCGACTTTGGCACCGGGAGCTCGGCGTGGGGAAGGGATGGTCTCCGGGGGCCGCGTCGGGGCAGCTGTCGGCATTGGGGGCCGGTGTGGGCGAGGCTGGCGGTGTGGGGGGGGGGGCGCGGCGGTCCTCCCCGTGTGTTATATGTGTGGGGCGAGGGCGGGCGGCGGCCGGGCATACTTACCTGGCAGGGGAGATACCATGATCATGAAGATGGTTTTCCCAGGGTGAGGCTCATCCATTGCACTGCGGGTGTGCTGACGCTTGCGATTTCCCCAAATGCGGGAAACTCGACTGCATAATTTGTGGTAGTGAGAGACTGCGTTCGCGCTCTCCCCTGTCAATTGGTTTGAACAACAGGAAAGTGACAGTGAGCTGTTTAAGCTTAGTGCACTGCAAAGCAGCCTCTCAGGAAAGCAGTTGTTAGTCTGGGCTTTTGGGAGTGCTCTTTTCCACAGGCCCTGTACTTCTAGGCATTTTTGTCATACGTTCCTCCTTGTAAGCAGGGCTCAGCTCTGAAACTTTACTTGGGTCTTATAAGGCTCTCTGTGTTCTTGGCTTTCCCTGGTCTTTTGCAGCTGATCTGCTCTCTAGTCTGCTTTTGGGGGGGCTTGGACCGGTGCCTTCTTTGGCTCTAAGGGGAGCTGCCTGCCTGCTCTGCTTCTTTCCCTGCTTGTAGCTTCTTGCCCGGCCCTTCTTCTCGGGCTCTTCCTCCTTTGACGGGAGGACGGCCTGTCCAAAACGCCTGTCCCACCTGGTCTCCTCGTCCAACAGGCAGCCTCGCCCCCTGCCCTGGGGCCGCTTTGGCTTTCGCTGTCTGTTCCTGTCTCTTGGTGGCCACCCTGTCTGTGCTACGGAGACTAGGCTGTCACAACCCCATGCTGGAGGAGGGCTTTCCGTCGCTTGATGCCCACCCACCGCCTTCCCGAATGCCCTTTAGCTACGCTGCGGGTTAGGGCGGCGTGGCCGTGTCGCCCAGCAGCGGGTTTTCCCTTTTGCACACCTCTGACGGACGGAGCTGTTTTGACTTAACTGTTCAGCACGCACCGACCCTCGGGCCTGGGCTGCACGGGGAACGTAAATCGGCGCGGCTACATCAGTCCGCGCCTTGGTCGGAAGAATTCTTCCGTCGACCTAGCTCCCGCCTTTCGGGGAGGTGGATGGCCGGCACCAACGAGGAAAACCCTCTCCAGGACCCTTCTCCGGGAACAGGGCCCTTCCGTTTGGGGAGATTATGCTGCTTTAAAAAAGAGAAATTGTTTAACTGCCTTTCTCTGAGGCAAGGTTGACTTTGTATTGCTTCCCTCATGGCTCCTTATAGCAGTTGTGTTCTGAAATCTTTAGGGTTTGACTTTTTTATGATGAAATCTTGCTGTAACTTTATTCTAATTTTCAATGAGTAACTAGACCTGAGCTGTTTGGTGTGTTAGGGGAGGATTGTTTAAAAAGCTGGGATTCCACTTTCGGCTGCCTTTCCATTACATTTCCTCTGAAAGCCCACCGAAAGCCTCCACTTCCCACATAACTCTCTCAAACCTGCATTCATCAGGCATACAGAAGATGCTTACAGTTTCACTCCATACGAGTCCAGTTCCTTGCTGTTTCCTGTCTAACCACTGCACACATATGGTATCCCCTCCCTACCCGGAGCTGCTTCCTGGCTTTTGCACTCAGGACAGGAAAACGAGAATGGAGAGGTAAGCTGTGCAGGGAACTCTTCCTCAGCTCGCACTCCACCCCCCAAGGGCCTTTCGAGGTCTTCTACGGACTTCAGGTTTCATTTGATTTCCAAGGTTTATGGGCTCATTAATTAGCCATCTCTCCTAATGCAGGGATCCTACGGGTCAGACCAAAGATCGATGGCCCAAAAGAGCTAAGAAACAGAAATAAAGGTGAGCGCTAGGCGTTACATTCAGATGAGCATCCAGAATCTGACTGTGCCCTGGCATGTTCAACGCTGCCGAAAAGAAGGAGCTCGTCAGGTCCCTCTGCTAGCACCCAAATCTGGTGGCTAGTCGGTCTGCTGGGAAATAAGGAAAAGGAAATGAATAAAGGAGTCAGGCAATAACAAGGAAATGAAGAGGTTTGTCGAACGGGTTCTGTCTGATTTACCGTCTTCCCAGCTACCCGTCCAAGTTAAAGACCTAGCCCAGTATCCTGTCTGCTGACAGCGGCCAATGCCAGGTGCCCCAGAGGGAATGAACAGAACAGGGAATCATCAAGTGCTCCATCCCCTGTCGCCCATGCCCCGCTTCTGGCAAACAGGGATACCTAGCTAGGGATACCGCTGGCAAAGCGCCATAGATGGACCTATCCTCCATGAATTTATCTAGTGCTTTTTTGAACCCTGTTATAGTCTTGGCCTTCACGACATCCTCTGGCAAAGAGTTCCACAGGTTGACTGTGTGGTTCATGAAGAAAGACTTCCTTTTGTTTCTTTTAAAGCTGCTGCCTATTAATTTCATTTGGTGACCCCTAGTTCGTGTGTTATGAGAAGGAGTAAATAACTCTTCCTTATTTACTTTCTCCACGCCGGTCATGGTTTTATAGACCTCCCTCGTATCCCCCTTTAGTCGTCTCTTTTCCAAGATGAAAAGTCCCAATCTTATGAATCTTTTCTTAGATGGAAGCTGGTCCATATCCCCTCATCATCTTTGTTGTCCGTTTTTGAATCTTTTCCATTCCCATATATCTTTTTTGAGATTGGGGCGACCGCATCAGCATGCAGTATGCAAGATGTGGGTGTACCATGGATTGATATTGAGGCGATATGATAGTTTCTGTCTCATTACCTGTCCCTTTCTTAATGAGTCCCAACGCTCCGCTGCACATTGAGTGGATGTTTGCAAAGAACTATCCACGATGACTCCCAGATCTCTTTCTCGAGTGGTAACAGCTAATTTAGACCCCATCATTTTACAGGGATAGTTGGGATTATGTTTGCCAGTGTGCATTACTTTGCACTTATGAGCACCGACGTTCATCTGCCATTCGGTTGTCCCGTCACCCAGTTTTGTGAGATCTCTTTGTGGCTCTTGGCGGTCTGCCTGGGACTTAACTATCTTGAGCGTTTTGTATCATCTGCAAATTTTGCCACCTCACTGTTTAGCCCTTTCCCCAGATCATTTATGAATAAGTTGAACAGTACTGCTCCCAGTACAGACACCTGGGGATAAGAGATGGCAGATCCTCTTCGGACACTGGCAGACCAGGTGCCAGCTCATGCCAAGGCCCCTAGGCCTTACTGAAAAGTGACAAACTCATGGCTGGAAACTAGTCTTGCTCACCTGTTTGTTAGTGTTGTTAAAACAGGCATTAGCTTTATAAAAACGTGTTTAGAGTTTACGACAAGCTCATGAGTTGCTGCATGCATTATTCTCACCTATAATAGCCGTAGCCCATGTTGTAAGGTGATATATAAGCGTTGGCACTAAAGCTGTAAACCCCCTTGCCGCCGCCTAGCCACCAGTCAGGAGAGAAGCATTACCTAGTGTGAAATGCTAGTTTACCAGAAGAGGCGTCATCTCCTTTCCAACAAGAGAAGGCCCTGACTGAGACATCAGACAAGCCACTGTGGATCATCCGTGGACAAAAGACTTGGTTGATTGCTCCCCCTCACACACTTCCGAGGAGGCAGAGCCCTGCACAAACACTTGCCCCCATCAGCTTGAGCTCTGGGGGAATGGAATAAAAATCCCTGTCAGGAAAAAACTGTTGTTCCCCCTGCCCCGATGCTGCTTGGACTTAAGGGAGACGGCACACCTTCTAAGCATCAGCAAGGGATCCCGGCTGTTTGGCTAGGGTTAGCCCTAAAGGACATACAGAGCTTGCATGTTACAGCAGCTTCTACTACACCTGGGTGGCAAGATAGAGTCAGGGTGCCCAAGGGGTCTGTCTGTGACTCCATGTTAAGGCTGTTCTAGTGTCTGAGGAGTTCACACTTGATACTTGGTGGGTGAAATCAAAGTGTGGAACACACAACCGTGAGGAGCCCCGCTGCCTGCCAGCCCCAGGCGCCGGGGGCTCCTGTTCTCTGGGGCTCTGGCCATACTAGAAAGGTAAGTTTCTAGATTGCCTGGTTCAGAAAACCAGAAGGGAAAGAAAGAGAACCCACATTACATTTTTTAAAAAAAGAATCCTCCTGATTTGTAAGCCACTGTCGTGATTTTGGGGATTTTCCAATAGTGAGGGTGGCAACAATGAGAAGCTAAGGGTTATTATTTAGCATTTAGATTACAGTAGTTTTGGGGGGAAAAAATCAGGATTGGGGCCCCTGTGTGCCAGGTGCAACACGACACCTAGTGCCTTGTCTTGATCTTACGAACCAAGATACATAGAACGTAGGCCGGGTGGGGAGAAGTCTATGTAACTCATGCAGTTGTGGTTATACACATGACCTCAAATATTACCAACCGCCCCACCCCAAACCACCCCCCAAAAAACAAACAAAAACAAACCAAAAAACCCCATCTCCCCAACAGACCCAGAATCTGGAAAGCATTTGTCCCTCATACTGTTGAAAAGACTCACAGCAGAAAGAAGGAGTCCAGCTTCTTAAATAATTCTCTAGCAAGACAAAGAAGAACCTCTTACAACTATAGTCTCACAAAACACTTCCAAGAAACTGTAAAGAAAGAAAAACACCCAGATTTTTCTGCTACTTCAAAAAAACATCTGCATTAAAGAAAGTGTCACAGTTCAACTCTTTTCTGCTTTTCTAAGCAGAAGGTTCTCCCCTAAAGGAGATACACCGTTCCTGGAAGCACTGCAATACCAGGTCGATGCATGGGGCAGACAAAGCAAGCTTCAGTTCTAACCCCCCCTGCTTCAAAAATTAAGCTAATATACAGCCCTCACATCAAGGACATATCAGAGATTAAACTGATAAGAACAGATTTAAAGTTTATTAGAGAATATTTGAAAATTTATTAGAGGATATTTAAAAATAAACAATACAAAGTGTTTGAAGCGTCAGTTATTGTGTCATTGGGGGTAACATACAGGTTGGAGGGGGATATTAGTGTTTGGGTATTGGACGGCATATACATATACACAGTCTGTCATGTCCCCAATGCGGGCTATACCGTGGGTGAGTTCAAGGTACAGGCAGCAAACAGTGAGGGTACATCATTCATACAAACAGGTTATAGGTAATCGTGGGCACGAATAAATGAGCGGATTGGGTAATGGCAATAAAGTGACCCTCCACTACACTTTGATCTGAGCACCAAGGAGCCAAGAAACAATGCTCACACTCTGCCACGCACGCACACCCCTGCGCCCACCCATTTCGACCTCACGAGGACGAGCTCCCAGACACGAAACAAACACCACAACTCGGGAACTCTACCTGAGAATCACTTCCCCGAAATGACTCCAGTGGAAGACTTCGAAGCAAGAACCCTTAACACACAATTCTGTTCAAAGACAGACAAGTCTTGCAGACACCTTCCTCTCCCTAGTTTCCCCTCTATACTCCTAATTTCCATAAACCCAACCACTGACCTGGACTACCAATCTCTCACTGTTAACTCTTACAGCAAAACAGGGCAAAGAAAGCCTATGCAAGCGCTATTCCGCAGCCCCGAGGCTCTTTTCTGCTCTTTCCCACAGAACTAGCTCAAACAGACAGTCAATTGGATCAAAGCAATTCCTCGCCATTTGGGGCATTGGTGCCCCTTAGTCCCTCTGAGGTGATCGGCTGGTTCCTTCTGGCCTGAAACGCTAGGAATCTGACTCAAAGGGCCACAACCTTCCTCTTCTTCTGCTCCTATGAACTAGCCCTCGTCTGGGCAAAACGTTGACGGTTTCCTAAGTTAAAACACTGGTGTTTTCCCAACAGGAAAGGGCTGGACAATTTATCTTCTGTGGGAAGATGAGGGAAACCATGCAATCACCTTCTGGAAGGTATATTAAGGAGGGCGGCGGAAGAACCCTCACGGACTAGACTAAGAAAGCAGCTCTTGAACTGACCTTCCAACAATGACAAACTAAAATCTGCAAGAGCAGCTTTTCAACTCAGGGGCCCAATAAGAAGCCGTTACCAATAACTAACCAAAGAGTTACAAATGACTCCAAACCATACACTCTTAGGACAAACCAAACGTTAACACAAACAACGCATTTCTTTGCTGCTCTTCAACCGTGATACTCTCCTCCACCGTTCCTTCCAAAAACATACAAAACCAAAAAGCCAGCAGAATGCACATCACAAAACAGTCCCCTGCTAGCTAGGAAACCATCTCACTAACATGAGAATCTTAAAGAAAAAAAACCATTTTCAGAGCTCTGAGCTTTTTTCATATACTATAGAAAAGCTTCAGCCAGTGACACCAGTTCAGGTAGCCCCCTTCTGTTTTTCTCCCAGCAGGCAACAGCCTTGCCAAAGCAAAGCCTTAAAAAATAGGGTACAAACTCATAAACATTCCTCTCCACGGAAAAATGCAAAGGGAAATAGGCTGGACAGGGGCATGAGGACAATGGCCCAGACAAACGGGGAGGGACTTGGTCCAGGGGTGGAGAAAGACAGAAAAAGGGACAGGCATGGGATTGGCTTCCTCTCTTTTTTCCTTTGCTCAGCATTTTACCTGTGACTGTAATGGGGAGACTTGAGAAATACCTGTGACGCCGGCGAGGTAGGTGGCCGCCCCGAGACCACAGAGCTGAGCATTTTCCAGTGGGTTGCTGCCTACGCCCCCAGCACCTGGCTGTGATCGTATAGTGGTTAGTACTCTGCGCTGTGGCTGCAGCAGCCTCGGTTTGAATCCAGGTCACGGCATTGCTTTTTGGTGGGGAGGGGCTATCCTGCAGCACGCCTCGTGGCTCAGTCTGATGGCGTCCGTTTGCAAAGAGAGCCATCAGCCGGTCCTTAGTTTCTGCTTGGTAAAGGCAAGTCAGTGGGGTCCATCGGTCAGAAAAAGAGTCCCAGGACTTCTTGCTGGGCGCCAGGGTCCAAAAGCAGCGCATTCCCTCCTGGAAAGGGCTGTGTTTGGAATGTCTGTCCAGTGCGCGTGGAAGGGAAGGATCAGTGTGCCTGGGAAGATGCGTCCCTCCAGAGGCGCTTGAGAAGCAAAAGGGGCCATGGGTGAGTTTGTGATGAGGTGAGTGTGAAGTGTGGAAGGGGGAGGGTGGCAAGAGGAGGTTTTGAGAGGAAAAAAGGTGCTGCTGAGCTGGTAGGTGAGGGCAAGGTCCCAGGCAGGTGTTGTGTGAGGAGCTGTGTAGGCCCGAAAAGGCGTCCTGCTGGGGAAGGGCAGGTGAGGAGGGCCAGGGCTTTTCCCAGGGCTGTTGCTGCGATTCCCTCTAACTTCTCTTGCCGCTACTCTAAGAAAGCTCCTAAAAAAGGGCTCTTCCAATGTTACAAGGGCAATTGAAACCAGGCCACCTCTTGAGGTGGAATCAAGAGGTTGTGTCAGGAGTGGGATTTGAACCCACGTCTCCTGCAGGAGACCAGAAGCCCCAGTTGTGGGAAAGACAGAGCCTTGAGTCTGGCACCTTAGACCACTCAGCCATCCTGATGCTGGGACAAAAGCAGCTCTCTCAACCCTCCTTTTCTTCAATATTGTATGAGCCGCTCAAGGAGGCCAAGACAGCATCTCTCGTTCAACACCTACATCACATCTGGTTTTTAGACACCATCACCCTCATCTAAAGTTTCAGGTTTCCTACAACCCTGTGCCTTCTGAGGTGTTCTAATCTCCCCCCTCACTTATTAGATGGACACTAGGACAGAGGCAGAATAGAGACACTTAGCTTAATGAGAACCGACACTAGGACAGAGGCAGAATAGAGACACTTAGCTTAATGAGAACCTCAAACTCCCGCACGGTGGGCCACAGAGTCAAGCAGCCACCACTCACAATCGGTACCGGCCTTGTTTGGGTTTTTTTCCCAAACTAGCTCAGCACTCAGGGTGTTGAGCCCTTCTGGAAATCTTGCAAAAGAGTTTGGAGCCTGAATGGGTGTTGAGTTCTTAAGAAAACCATGTTTTTGTTTTGTTTCCCCAAGAAAATTGGGGAAAAAAGATTAATCTAGGGTGAACCTGGATGTTTATTGCTGTTTTCGTTCAGCTCCACTAGGCTGTTTCGAAAGCTGGTCCGTTCCCCATTACATAGGGTCCAAGCAGAGAGAGTGAAGGAACCCCTGTGCTCAGCATCACAACCTGAGCCCGAGGAAAAGCACTGAAACACGCTCAAATGACGCTTTAGGTTCATCCATCAGAATCACAAGAGCAAGACAAAGACATCTCAAGAGGAAGAGTCCTCGGCTTTCATTTACCCCATCGCAACCCTCTTCACTTCTTCTTCTGCCTACCTAGAGGCTCGTCCAGGAAAATCACTCAACTGATTATAATTTGGGCAGAGAAACCCAGGGAGGGCTTGTGCTCCCCCTCCATGTGAGCGGATAGCATTCTGACTTCGTCTATGGGGTCTCTCAGCTTTGGCTTCCCCAGTTTGTCAACTCGGTGCAGGCAGGAAGCAGGCTCTCCTCGGCTTTGGCAAGTCACTTTCTGTCCAAATTGGGAAACCGGTCCAGTCTCCATTCCCCTGTGAGAACAAGAGCAGAGAGTTCACCAGCTGAACCCAATCCGAGGCATTGAGAAAAATGGAATTATGCTTCCCGTTCCTCCGTCAGGATCACCAGGGAAACACACCAAAATCCCAAGAGGAACAACTCGTCTCTGTTTTATTTACCCCCAACACAATCCTCTCCGCTTCTTCTGCCTCCCTCGGGGCTCTTCCAGGGACAAAACTCATTGAGCTGATAGGATTTGGGGGATGGAAACGGAGAGAGGGGGTTTGACACCTCCTGAGAGGATGTGGACGCGATAGAACAGCTCTCTCGGTTTTAGAAGCCTCCTAGCCTGGCTCTTTTGTTGTCAATTCTGTGCCATCAGGAAGCAGCGAAAGCAGGGTAGGTAGGGCACCCGGTGACGTTGCACTCTATACGTTTTATGAAAAGATGCTTATAAGTGTGAGTATGATGTAAGTGGAATATGCTTGATGCAAAAGGTCTCTTGTAAGGTATCATAACAAAGGTTCTAACCTACTGAATATATGCCTCCTATTTGTATGCATGTCTCATTCTTGTCTCTGAAGCTGGAAATATGAAGTCTAACTCTGAGGTCCTATTGTAATTGTGCAAAGCGTGGGCCACCGCGTGGGCGGTTTAAAACCTTGACGGCTCCCATTGACAATTGGTTGTAAATGGTTTATTGACCTGCAAACCTTCCTGTGTGCGTGTGGGCCAACCCAGGAAGAATGGAAACTAGGGGTCTTACAGAGACCACGATAGTGGAATCCATCTTAAATCTGGTATTTTTCTGTTTAGAAGGAAGGGTGAGGACCCGGAGAGACAAAAGTTTCCCGCCTTATGCCAAAGCTATAAAAGGGGGTGAAGCAGGACAAAGGGGCTGCCAGTCATGAGAAAACCCCTGCCAGTCATGAGAAAACCTAAGATGTCTGCTGGAAGTAACAAAGACCGAAGCAGGGGAAAGGATTGGGCCCAGACTAGGCAGGAGTCTAGTCTGTGAAAGAAGCTGATTGGAACACCTCTGAGGGTGAGCTATTCCCTGGAATCAGTTTCTTAATGTATTAGGCTTAGGCTTGCGTGTTTTGTTTTAGTTTGCTTGGTGACTTCCTTTGTTCTGTCTGTTATTACTTGAAATCACTTAACTCCTACTTTTTAACCTTAATAAAAATGACTTTTGTTTATTAATAAACCCAGAGGAAGTGATTAATCCCTGGGGGAGCAAACAGCTGTGCATCTCTCTCTATCAGTGACCTAGAGGGTGAAGAATTTAGGAAGTTACCCTGTATAAGCTTTATAGAGAGTACAAGGGATTTATTTGGGGTTTTGGATCCCACTGGGAGCTGGGTGCTGGAGACAGGTGCTGAGCTGTTTTGAGTTAAAGTCTGCAGCTTTGGGGGTGTGGCCCAGAGCCTGGGTCTGTGTTGCAGCAGGCTAGGGTGTCTGGCTCAACAAGGCAGGGTTCTGGAGTCCCAAGCTGGCAGGGAAAACGGGCTCGGAAGTAATTTCAGTCCCAAGGGGATCTCTGTGACCGAACCCATCACAGTGGCGTAGTCGAGCAGGATATGTGCACAGCTGATTGCTTTGAGACACTGGTAGTGATTTTTAAGCGTGTTGCCCGGAGGACAGACAAAGTGCTTATTCGGGAAAGGGAAGATGACAACTTTGGTTGCCAAATTGGCTGGGAAAGCTCTGGATATATTCAGTAAGATGCCTATTGCTGATGCTTCAAACTATGGTCTATTTAAGGAATTGGTTTTGAAACAGTTTCAGATTAGGCCCGAAACCTAGAGGGTTAAATTCACAACTCTTTCAACTCCCAGAGCCCTTCCACAGCACAGATGATTTGTATACACCTTCACCGTGAGCCAAATTGGCAGGTTTCCGGGAGCCCTGTGAGTCCGATGTTGTTTTAGTCTCCCTGCTGATTTATTAGGAGAATAAAAGATGGACACCAGAACTGAGGCAGACTACGGACACCACATTCTGAGAAAACAATGGTGAACCTCCAACTCCAGCAGTGTGGGCCACATAGACAAGTAACCAGCACCCACAATCTTTACAAGCTTTTTTCCAAAATAACTCATCTTTTTGAAAAATAGGTTGAGCCTTTTTGACAATCTGGCTAAAGATTTTAGTGCCTAACTGGGAGCCTAGTTCTTCTGAAAATCTGGCCCTAGCGGTGGGTGTGAGACCTTCTGAAAATTCTGGCCAATGTGTCTGGAAACTCCAAGAACCATCGCAACTTTGAGCATTTACTAGAACAGGATGAACAAAACCTTCCTTCCTTGACCTACAATCACCTTGATTCCAGGTTGAGGTTTCAAGAGACTTGATTTGATTCTTAGATGCAATGCGAAACAAACACCCTCCTGTAGACATTGGAAGAGGGAGGCTGAAATGGATCTGCCACTAAACCACGTTGCCTTTCATCAGTAGCCACCTGAGCAAGAGGGTAACCACTGGCCTAGAGGTGAAAGGCCCATAGCCCATGCTCAGAAGCCTTCAGCGGCTAGATCTTAGGAATGGAAAAGCTTAATGATCTTTCTCCGGGGTGGTTACTTCCAAAGACTTGTATATAGCGCTGGGTGAAAGGTTTTTGGATGAATATTATATTTAGTGAAATATTTTGGTGGACCAAAAATGATTGTTTGGTTTGGTTTCACCAAGAAAAGTGAAAAGAAAAAAAAAAGAGCTTGGGTCAAAGTGCAATGTTGTTCTAATTTAGGTTAGGCTAGGTAAGAAGGAAAAACTAAATTGTTTGCACAAGTAAGTGTATTTGTGTAAAAGGGTGCAGAGGCTGGGCTTTAAGGGGCAGATAGCCATATTGTAGTAGTTGGAAGCTTTGCTTTCCCCATGGCCTCCAAAGAGTTTCCAAGCATTCTGAAGAAGGCCAGGAAGTTGCGTTCTTCCGGTTGAACTCCAAGTGAGGAAGGCAAGGTAGACTTATGTTGAAGAGGGTAACTCCTTGACCGGGAATCAAACCCGGGCCGTGGCAGTGAAAGCACCAAATCCTAACCGCTAGACCACCAGGGAGATTGCATTTGTGGGGTTGGGCTTGACTTTCTAGGCCTACTTTCTGTCCAACTGAGGCCATTCGTTCGTCTTCAAAGAGGGTTAACACAAGCTCTGAGCTCTTCGTTTCCTTACGGTTCCATACCTATTTTTAGCACTGATATGAAAAAGAAACAGAAAACATATTAAAACAATTTCCAGTATTGTTATACATTGAGGCCACGTCTTTTTTTTTTTAAAACAGTTTTATTGCTATCTTGTTTTACTCTCCATGGGCTTACAGAAATGTACGAGGGATGAATAAGATGTGGTTGGAATCGTCAGCCTTAAGCAATCTCCATCCCAATGAAGAGGGCTGGTGGAGGATTTGAGAAAGAAGCAGTTATCTCAACTACTGAGCGCTGGCAAAGATATAGAAATAAGTAGAGAAGCTCTAGATGGCTGCTCAGGGGGTGGGGGGCAATCAGCTTGTGAAAGGTTATTTTTTCCCTCTCTTGCCTGGGCTAGAAGAGACTCAACTCTCTTAGGACCATGGAATTGTCAATGTGTCTTGTCTTCATGATGTACTAAAGGTCCGAGACCGCCTCAGCTGGTTGAGAGGACAAAGAGTGGATTCTGTTATGCTCTGAGACTCTAAGGGAGAGAGTGATGTTGAAAAGTGCAAAATCAAACGCCCAACGTGGGGCTTGAACCCACGACCCTGAGATTAAGAGTCTCATGCTCTACCGCCTGAGCTAGTCGGGCTAGGCCTCAAGGGCTTGCAAAGGCACAGACAGTGCACAAGAAGAGCGAAGGAAGTTTCTTTGCGTGCTGAGATTCGTTTCCTGACATTTGCCTTCTTTCCTGGTTCCTTCGCTCTCTAGCTAGCAAACAGGGCCCGTTCCAAGGCTAGTTAGATGCTGGTGTCTAGACCAGAGAAGTGGGGTTCATCTAGCAGCTGCTCAGAGAAACCTGGCTGGGAGGGTGGAATTTAGGATTCTCCCACCAGGAGGAGGTGCTGTTTCTCAGAAAAAGCTTCTCAGTGCCCAAAGAGGGGGCAGAGAAGACAGTTCCCCGCCGGCTGCCAGACACATCTTTTCACAGGGAATCAGAACCCCCTGGGGTAAAACTCCTCCAAGGATGTGCGGCTCCAGGAATGTCAGAGAAGGGAAGGACTGTTTGCTTTAGGAAGTGGGTGCGGGAACCTGCAGGTCCTTAGGTCCCTCCAGCGTCCGATGAAAGCATTTGCGGGGAAGGGGCCGGGGTAGACAAAGACAGGAAAGACGGGCTTGCAGCTCCTGTGCAAACACCATGTTGCCAGCGGTCCAAGAGAAGCAGGTGGGGGTTCGAGCATTTTGGCTGCTTCCTGAGGGCACGGAACTCACAACCTGGCAATGCTCAGAGCCCCGTTCCTCGGGAGTTTTCTTTGTGTTGGTCTTGTGATGCTGAGGGAGGAAGCTGAAGCATCATTTGAGTTTGTTTCAGTGCCTTCGGTTGGGCCAAGGTTGTGACCCTGAGCACAGGGGTTCCAGCTCTTAACCCCTGAGGGAATGGACAATGGACCAACTTTTCTCTGAGTCCTGAAGCTGGGCTGCAGCCTGGCCTAGGAGGCAGCCCTATTGGTTGACCTACTGGCCCAAAGTCACTTGGGTGGTGTTGGTGTTCCCCAGGGATGCTGAAGGGCCTAAGGGAGGAAGGCTCAATGCTCCCCCCTATCAGTCAGGGCGGAAGAGGAGGGCTGCAAGAGTGAGCAGGTTGATGGCTCCGCCTTCTAGCGTTCGGTTGGGGACGAGGTGGGGAATGTGAACTGGGAGAAATGGTTTCTGTCCTGTGAGGAATGGCTCAGCCAGTGGCGTAAGTGGACCTCGTCATTATCTACAAGGTTGTGATGCTCAAGACCCATCTGTGGGGAATTTCCTCAGCCATGTATTTCCCCCTGCTCCACGAGTGCTGCTGAGACCGAACACGGTGGCCTTCCACTTCTTGTGGGGCAATAGGACGTCCCCACCTAGTCAGGAGAAGTGTGGCTTTTCTGCCGTATTAGAAGGGGGGTTAGGCCTGGTGGGCTTTGAAGCCTTGTACGGCTCTACTGTTTTGTGTTTCAATTTTCAGTGGGTGGCTGAGCTGGAGGGCAGGTCAGGCCCGAGGGGAATGGTGGGGCAAATGCAAAGACCGCAACTGACTCTTCCGATATGGCTGTATTTTCTTTTTACCCCACTGGGTGCAGCACCGGGTATGGGATGGCCAATGGTGGGGGAAGGGGGAGCCCCCCCCTCTAGTGTTCTTCTACCCCCACCTTACACCCTACACGATTTTCAGTGGATGGCTAGGTGGAAGGTGCTTGCAGAATGGCTTCATCCGCAACAGTGGCCGCCCTCACAGCAGCGGCGGCCACAGCAGCGAGTCCCCCCGCCCCCTTTGGCTCAGTCTGGACAGAGGTCAATGTACCACTGGGTGAGACAGGCCAATTTTAGGGAGCTTCCTCTGAAGGTGAGCAACTGTCCCCAGAACTTACTGACAGGAGCTGTAAAGTATTTGCAAATGTGCACGGCAGCATGTGCAGAGCAAAGGCTGCCCAGTGGCACTGTGTCAGGCTCTGGCACCGCTTGAGACAATGGACCATCTTCAGCCACCAGGCAACCCAGGATCTACGGCAGGAATGGAGTGAGGAAGCAAGTCAAGCTGAGCAAAGCAGGCAAAAATTCATCTCGCCTTCGTGGGCGCTCGCAATGATGCCCTTTTTGTGTGCCAGGGCTGACAAAAACCTCCCAGACAGAGAAGCAGCAGGCCAAAAAGCCGTCTACACCAACATTCCACACAAAGATGGATTACAAGCCGTCAGGAACAGTATCCCCGATAATGTCACGGCAAACCTGGTGCCTGAACTTTGTGACTTTGTCCTCACCCATAACTATTTCACATTTGGGGACAATGTATATCTTCAAGTCAGTGGCAGTGCTATGGGTACCCTCATGGCACCACAGTATGCCAACATTTTTATGGCTGACTTAGAACAATGCTTCCTCAGCTCTCATCCCCTAACGCCCCTACTCTACTTGCGCTACACTGATGACATCTTCATCATCTGGACCCATGGAAAACCCTTGAGGAATTCCACCATGATTTCAACAATTTCCATCCCACCATCAACCTCAGCCTGGACCAGTCCACACAAGAAATCCACTTCCTGGACACTACAGTGCTAATAAGCGATGGTCACATAAACACCACCCTATACTGTAAACCTACTGACGATTATACTTACCTACATGCCTCCAGCTTTCACCAGAGCACATCACACAATCCATTGTCTACAGCCAAGCTCTAAGATACAACCGCATTTGCTCCAATCCCTCAGACAGAGACAAACACCTACAAGATCTGTATCAAGTGTTCTTACAACTACAATACCCACCTGCTGAAGTGAAAAAACAGATTGACAGAGCCAGAAGAGTACCCAGAAGTCACCTACTACAGGACAGGCCCAACAAAGAAAGTAACAGAACCCCACTAGCCGTCACCTTCAGCCCCCAACTGAAACCTCTCCAGTGCATCATCAAGGATCTACAACCTATCCCTCACTCTCACAGATCTTGGGAGACAGGCCAGTCCTTGCTTACAGACAGCCCCACAACCTGAAGCAAATACTTACCAGCAACCACACAACAAAAACACTAACCCAGGAACCTATCCTTGCAACAGAGCCCATTGCCAACTCTGTCCACATATCTATTCAGGGGACACCATCATAGGACCTAATCACATCAGTCACACTATCAGAGGCTCATTCACCTGCACATCTACCAATGTGATATATGCTATTATTTGCCAGCAATGCCCCTCTGCCATGTACATTGGCCAAACCAGACAGTCTCTACGTAAAAGAATAAATGGACATAAATCACATGTCAAGAATTATAACATTCAAAAACCAGTTGGAGAACACTTCAGTTTCTCTGGTCACTCATTTACAGACCTAAAAGTCGCAATATTACAACAAATAACCTTCAAAAACAGACTCCCACGAGAGACTGCTGAATTGGAATTAATTTGCAAACTGGACACCATTAAATTAGGCTTGAATAAAGACTGGGAGTGGATGGGTCATTACACAAAGTAAAATTATTTCCCCATGTTTATTTGTCCCACTACTGTTACTCACACCTTCCTGTCAACTGTTGGAAATGGGCCATCCCGATAATCACTACAAAAGGTTTTTTTCTCCTGCTCATAATAGCTCACCTTAAGTGCTCACTCTTGTTATTGCGTGTATGGCAACACCCATTTTTTCATGTTCTCTGAGTATATATATATATCTATATCTATCTATATCTGTCTAGATAGATATAGATATATATATCTTCCTGCTGCATTTTCCACTGCATGCATCTGATGAAGTGGGTTTTAGCACACGAAATCTTATGCTCAAAATTTGTTAGTCTCTAAGGGTATGTCTACACTACAAGAGTAGTTCGATTTAACTTAGGTCGAATTTGTGGATTCGACCTTATGAATTCGAATTTGTGTATCCACACTAAGGACACTAATTCGACTTTGTGAGTCCACACTAACGGGTCAAGCATCGACATTGGAAGCCATGCATTCTGGGCAGCTATCCCACAGTTCCCACAGTCCCCGCTTCCCATTGGAATGCTGGGTAGAGCCCCCAATGCCTGCTGGGGGAAAAATGTGTCGAGGGTGGTTTTGGGTAACTGTCGTCATTCAACCGTCACTCCCGCCCTCTCTCCCTGAAAGCGCCGGCGGGAAATCTGTTACCGCACTTTTCTGGTCAGTGACAGCGCGGACGCCACAGCACTGCGAGCATGGAGCCCGCTGCGATCATCGCTGCGCTTATGGCCGTTGTCAACTCCTCGCACCTAATCGTCCACCTATTCCACAGTCAGCTGCTGAGAAATCGGGCGAGGAGGCTCCGGCAGCGCGATGAGGACATGAAGTCACAGAGTGGCACAGACCTCTCAGAAAGCACGGGACCCCGCGCCGCGGAGATCATGGTGGCAATGGGTCACATTCATGCTATGGGACGGCGATTCTGGGCCTGGGAAACAAGCACGGACTGGTGGGACCACATAGTGCTGCAGGTCTGGGATGAATCACAGTGGCTGCGAAACTTCAGGATGCGTAAGGGCACTTTCCTTGAACTGTGTGACTTGCTGTCCCCTTCCCTGAAGCGCCAGGACACCCGGATGCGAGCAGCCCTGAGTGTACAGAAGCGAGTGGCCATAGCCCTCTGGAAACTTGCAACGCCAGACAGCTACCGGTCAGTAGCGAACCACTTTGGCGTGGGCAAATCTACCGTGGGGGTTGCTGTGATGCAAGTAGCCCACGCAATCGTTGACCTACTGCTCTCAAAGGTAGTGACCCTGGGAAACGTCCAGGTCATCATAGATGGCTTCGCCGCGATGGGATTCCCAAACTGTGGTGGGGCTATAGATGGCACTCACATCCCTATCCTGGGACCGGCCCACCAGGCCAGCCAGTATATTAACCGAAAGGGCTACTTTTCAATGGTGCTGCAAGCACTGGTGGACCATAGGGGACGTTTTACCAACATCTACGTCGGGTGGCCGGGCAAGGTTCATGACGCGCGTGTTTTCAGGAACTCTGGTCTGTTTAGACGCCTGCAGGAAGGTAGTTTCTTCCCGGACCACAAAGTAAGTGTTGGGGATGTGGAGATGCCTACAGTGATCCTCGGGGACCCAGCCTACCCGCTAATGCCCTGGCTCATGAAGCCCTATACAGGCGCCCTGGACAGTGACAAGGAGCTCTTCAACTACCGGCTGAGCAAGTGCAGAATGGTGGTGGAGTGTGCTTTCGGACGTCTCAAGGGGAGATGGAGGAGCTTACTGACTCGCTCAGATCTCAGCGAAACCAATATCCCCATTGTTATTGCAGCTTGCTGTGTGCTCCACAATCTCTGTGAGAGCAAGGGGGAGACCTTTATGGCGGGATGGGAGGTTGAGGCAAATCGCCTGGCTGCTGATTACGCTTAGCCAGACACCCGTGCGATTAGAAGAGCCCAGCGGGAAGCGCTGTGCATCCGGGAAGCTTTGAAAGCTAGGTTCCTCAGAGAGCAGGGTAACCTATGACTGTCCAGTCTCTTTACAGAGAAGCTGAACCTGCCCCTGTTTCAGTTACTATTCACTTTTTTCAGCGGTTACATACCCCGTTCACCAGGTTTCCCCCCTTCCAACAGACGTTTAAAAATAAAGTTATTGGAACATTTTTAATTAACAAAGTTTTCTTTACTAACGAATTCGCGTTCAAGGGTTCTAACAGGGACGCAGACTGTGGTGGGTACGGTGTGCAGTGATGTACAGACCGCTTCTACACTCGAGGACTGACAGGCTCCTGCTCCTACAGCGGTCTCTGGGGGGAGGACGGTTACAAGAGGGTGTGCAGGAAGGGGTGGGTTTACAGGAAGGGGTGAGGGGTGTGTGGGAAGGGTGAGTAGGTGTGGGGGGATGATGGCTCTGGCTGGGGCTCAGGGCATCGGAGAGATTCATGGCTAGGGTGGAAGGGCATGGTAAGGGCAGCCTGCCTTGCCATTTGTGGATGCCAGGCGTTCAGACCCTGGGGCAGCATACACCTCCCAGACTGACATGGGGCAGCAGACACCTCCCACAGTGACCCGGGTGCCTAGTGACTGCACTCTGTGTGTGACCTGCTGTTGATCCTGCCCCCATGTCTGTACCCTGGTAATGGTGGCTGTCCTATGCAATTAACAAACCCCTATCTCCCCATCACACAAAGTCTTCTGCAAAGAAACATGACGGAAACAGTAATGAACAGCAAACTATTTTTAATACTCAACTACACAGTTGGGGGATGAAACTGGGATTTGGGATCGGGTGAGCCAGGAAGGGAAGCAATTCTCATACTTTAGGGAATGAGAGCTGTTTGGTACATGAGCGCTCTGCTGGGGTGGAGCGACAGTTTTCACGGCCCCTAGCGCCTCTCCTTCTTGTGATTTTGGGTGAGGGGGGGACAGGACTTTGTGGCGGGGGAGGGCGGTTGCAGATACAGTTCAGGGGGGCTCTCTGCTCCTGCCTGTGGTCCTGCAGAAGATCCACAAGGCGCCGGAGCATGTCCGTTTGCTCCCTCATTAGTCCAAGCAGCGTTTGAGTCGCCTGCTGGTCTTCCTGCCGCCACCTGTCCTCCCGTTCGCTGTGTGAGCGCTGCTGCTGAGAGAGGGTCTCCCTCCACTGGCTCTGCTGGGCCACCTCGGCTCTGGAGCAGGCCATCAGTTCAGCGAACATCTCGTCCCGAGTCTTTTTCTTTCGCCGCCTAATCTGCGCCAACCTCTGTGAGGGAGATGCCGGGGCAGTTCGGGAAACAGCCGCAGCTGTGTGATGGGAAAAAGGAAGTGATTTCCTTGCAAAGATACATGTTTGCGAACACTGAACACAGTCTACTCAGTTTCTGTGAACAAGACCATACAGGGCACCTATCTCATGTGCTCTCAGGACAAGTTCGAATTTTCGGCATTCGCTTTCATTGCCTGGGGTCTTGCACTGGAGATCGGACAAGCGGGGCAGGACAGCTGAATCCGTGTAGCAGCCAGGCCTGGTAAGCCATAAACTTTAGGCTGCTTAAAAGTTAATGGATAGCAGTGGCCTCCTGCTGCAGGCAATCTGGAAAGCATAAAGTCTGACCCTGTTCCAGCCCCTCGCGGCTGTCCCCGGGAAAGATCCCTGTATGCTTTCCCTCTGCAGCCTCCAACACATGGCTGTTAAACGACGGTCATTGTTATGCAAAGGAAAAGTCAAGCATTCACAATAGTAACATTACATTAATTCCTCTAATTAGATGCAGCAGTCGCCGAGCGAGATCACCCTGAGGCGGGTCACTAGGACAGACAGAGAGCGCATGCTGCATGAATCCCTGCACAGACCAGGGCCCTATGCTGCCATGCTGGTGGAGGCAATGCTCCCACTATACCTCAGGATGGCCTGGCGCGGAAGAGTGTGCTTCCACGGAGCCCCTAGTAAGGCACATCTCCCCAAGAACCTTCTCCGTAGGCTGTTCGAGTACCTGTACGAGAGCTTCGTGGAAGTGTCTCAGGAGGATTTCTATTCGATCCCTATATGCATTGACCTTCTTTTCGTATAGTTTTTATTCCTGATTTTAAAAAAATAAATGTTTATATGTTTATAGCACTTACCAACTGATCCTTCCCCTGATTCAGAGTCCGGGTTAATGGCCGGGGAGGGTTGGTAGGGGATCTCTGTGAGGGTGATGAAGAGATCCTGGCTGTCGGGGAAATCAGTATTGTAAGCGCTGTCGCCTGCCTCGTCCTCCACAAACCCTTCCTCATCTTCCCCATCCGCGAACATCGCCAAGAAACTGCCCCTCGACACTATCCCATCCTCAGAGTCCACGGTCACTGGTGGGGCAGTGGTGGCAGACCCACCGAGAATGGCATGCAGTGCCTCGTAGAAGCGGCATGTCTGGGGCTGGGCTCCGGAGCGTCCGTTTGCCGCTTTGATTTTTTGGTAGCCTTGTCTCAGGTCCTTGATTTTCACGCGGTACTGCGTTGCATCCCGGCTGTATCCTCTGAGTGCCATGGCTTTGGAGACCTTCTCGTAGGTCTTTGCATTCCATTTTTTGGAGCGCAGCTCCGAAAGCACAGACTCATCACCCCACACAGCGATCAGATCCAAGACTTCCCGGTCAGTCCATGCTGGGACCCTCTTTCTACTTTGAGATTGCATGGACTCCTCTGCTGGAGAGCTCTGCATCGCTGTCGGTGCTGCTGAGCTCGCCCCGATGTCCAACCAGGAACTGAGATTCAAAATGGCCAGACAGGAAAAGGAATTCAAATTTTCCCAGGGCTTTTCCTGTATGGCTGATCAGAACATCTGAGCTCGGACTGCTGTCCAGAGCGTCAACACAGTGGTGCACTGTGGGTAGCTCCCGGAGCTACTAAGGTCAATTTCCGTCCACACATAGGCTAACTCGACATAGCCATGTCGAATTTAGCGCTACTCCCTTCGTCAGGGTGGAGTACCGAATTCGAACTAAAGAGCCCTCTAGGTCGAACTAATTAGCTTCCTGGTGTGGACGGGTGCACAGTTAAATCGAATTAACGCTGCTAAATTCGACATAAACTCCTAGTGTAGACCAGGCCTAAGAAAAACTTTGTTTTTAAAAATAAAAGCTAACAAATGCCATAAATTAATAATTTCCACGTTTTATCAAAAAGGTGTGCTAGAGCAGGATGATAAAATAACATAAAATAAATAAGCCTGACCACTAAAACCTCCTATAAAGGAATCACATCCTTGAATACTGGCCAAATCTGTATAAAATATGCAGAACTATGTCAAAACTGGTGTTGCAGGTCAGCCATTCGACTCCAGCAAATGTCAGTTAAAAGCTCCATTCCAAATTAAAAAAACAAAACAACCCAATAAACCAAAACGGTCACAGCCTGAAACAAACCTACACAGAAGCAAAATTAAACCTGTGCCAACATTGGAACAAACAATGTAAATTTCTAATTCTAACTTCTTGTTTCTCCCAGGAGAAAAGTGTTTTGCACCCCAGTAACCAGGCTGTCACTGCAGCTTTCCTTTCACTAAATAAGATTTTTACCAAATATAAATTGCCCTCAAATTTCTCTAAGAGCAATTGAAATTGTATCTTTGCACTAATAGCCCAAGTGTGCAAGTCCATCCCCTCAGAGCAGCCCCCACCCTGAGCCCAGGGGAGACTCCCAACTGGTTTTTGCATTTGTAACCCTGGGGCCTGAAGCTGATGAGAGAAAGGGAAGTGAGCGATCTTGGAGCTTTCCGATACCCCCTGCGGGGAGCACAGGGAATTGACTGAGCGACGTCCTGGCTAATTTTCACCTTGTTCTCCGCCAGCAGGCTCTACTGGAGAGCTCGGGAGTGACTTGACCATACCAGCACCCTATTTACATATTAAAAGCCGGCATTTTGGGGCCATTGGGGTGAAATGTGAGTAATTTTGGGGTTGGGACCCACATGAGAAGGGATGTGGACAAACTGGAGAGAGTCCAGCAGTGGGCAATGAAAATGATTAGGGGGCTGGGGCACATGACTTACGAGGACCTACAGGCCATATCCTGTATGTTAAGCTAAGGCAAAGTGAGCATATCTATATTGTGACCTTTTACTCAGAAAGGAAAATTGACCTTTATCTTGTTACTTAAATAGAGAAGTACCCACGCCTGTCTAAGACCTTTACCTAGACGATTCGACAATGGAGAATGGCATAGGGGGGTTTTCAGTGTACCCACAGACTTGACTTAGGTACACCACAAGGGAACTTATGTGCATATGTACATGTCATCAACACACACAAACATACTAGCCTATGAAGTAAGCATACCCTAATGTTTTGTGGGTGAGGAATGAAATTTGGGCATAGGAGGAAGGATTTCCAGCGCTTGTGCCCTATAAAAGAGATAACCCACCTTGCTAGAGCACGTCGCTCTATCATTCTGACTTACTTCCTCCACTCTCTCTCTATCTACTATCAGATAAGTTAAGTTCTTAAACTTTAAGTTTCAAGGGAACTAGGCTAAGCTTGGTTTCCCTAAGTTTTTATTCTTTGTTTATTAGGTTTTGATTTTAAGTTTAACATAGTCAAGTGAACCCTAAGTAACATTAGCTTTTTCTAAACACTGCATCTTTCACTCAAGAATTGAGAAACCTGAACTGCAAAGCTGGTCTTGTGTCTCTTACCACCAGGTTATCAAGGAAGGGTGTGAGTACATTAACCAAAACCTTGTTGCCTATAATGCCATATGTATCTTTTGAATAGCAGTAATGCAACAGTAACTTTGTAACTCAATTAAATTAAATAAAATGTAAAATAATAAATTAAATTTTCATCATATTTTCCAAATTAATATTATTAGTACACCCTAAATCAGGCTACATAGGACAGAGAGTTGGAGTGCAGAGGGATGAGCGCACTGGCTAGGGGGTGCAGACTTTGGGGTGGGGTTAGAATGAGAGGTTCAGAGTGCAGTAGAAGACTGAGAATTAGGGCAAAAAATTGGGCTGTGAGGGCTCTGGAACAAGACAGGGAAAAAGAAAATTGAGAGGCAACAGAGACATCAGGCTAGAGCAGAAAAAGCATGGGTGTGTGTGTGAAAGATTAGAACTGCAGAGGGAAGAAAAAACTTCCCCCTGTTCCCTCTTCCCAGAACATTTAAGAACCAAGTAAGAAACATCTCTTCTCTACTGCAACAGCAACTCTGGCAGATGTGGGCTGAGAGAAGCCAGAACAGGTGAGGCAGGACAGGACAGGACAGGACTAGGCTAGGCCAGGCCAGGCCAGGCCATGGACAGCTAGCCCCCACAGATTTAGTGTACCTGGCCTGAGACAGGGGAGGGGCTCATCTCCTCTCCATTGGGGACATGGTGGGATGAGAGATGTGACAGGGCTTTATGGGAAATCACTATTTGCCTGATTCACGTGCCAGTCCTAGTCCTTGCTGACCCAAACAAACCGTTTATCCTGCATGCTGATGCCAGTTTGGAGGGTCTGTGAGCAGTCTCGTACCAGGAAGTGGAAGGCAAATGTAAATCTGTATCCTTTGCCAGTTGAGGACTGTCTGATAGTGAAACTCACTATCCCATCCACCAGCTGCAGTTCTTGGCCTTGAAATGGGCCATCACTGAGAAATTTCGAGACTACTTGTCTGGTGCTCATTCAGGTATGGACAGAGAACAATCCACTGACTTATGCGTTAACAAGGGCTAAGCTGGATGCTACAGGGCAGAGATGGGTGGCTACTTTTGCTAGCCATAACTTCAGCATTCAATACCAATGCGTTGGTATAATAGGGAGTGTGAAGTATCAGAGGGGTAGCCATGTTAGTCTGGTTCTGTAGAAGCAGCAAATAATCCTGTGGCACCTTATAGACTAACAGACGTTTTGCAGCATGAGCTTTCATGGGTGAATACCCCTTCTTCGGATGCAAGTCAGTGTGATTTATCAGGACCATCAATTCTTGGCTGTGGGGAGGATGTAAGCAGGGTCAGAATGAACTCTACTTTGCCATCAGTTGGTGATGTGTTGTAAAGGCCTTTTGTTGCTGATGTGCATGGTCACACCCACCCTGCATTGCATGATGGGGATGCTTGTCCAAATGGTCATTTCTGCTGCTATGGGATCCCCAGTCTCTTTCTTATTAGGGCAGGAGTAATAAAGTGTAGTTATCCTAGTGATATGAACCAAGGACAGTAGAATGATACTTAGCAGTTCATGATTTCGGGACTCACCCGAACCTATATAAATCTCGTTAGGCAACGGACACGGGTTCCAAAACATAGTAAAGTAAAAGAGATTGAAAATACATATTTGTATTTGTCACTAGGGGGGATTTCTTTTGGTGCCTCTAAATCCAGTTTTTATGGTTTTCTTCTCTCTCTAGTTTAAAAATAGAGCTTTTTATAATTTTTTAACAAATTTAGTTTTATGCTACAGAGCTAAAATGGTTAATGCTAAATGTAAATTTTGACATACCCAGGCTGGTGGGCTCTGAGTTCACTTACGCACTGAAAGTTATAGATAATTTCATAGTGAGGTAAAATTCTCTTTTCACTCAGACTGCAAGGAAGTTTTGCAGATTGGATTCAGGAAGCACAGCTGGGGGGCATGACTTTTGCAGCACATGCACCATCTCTGCAACCAAGGTTTGCTACCCCACTCCATAACACCACACACAGCAGCCTTTTACCTCTCGGGACCAAAAGATACTATAAAAGAGATCTAATAGCATAAGGTTAAAATGAGCAACTGCAGCACTAACAACAATTCTAAAAGATGCAAAAATGCCTCTGTCCCTATATAAGAACAAGCACCTACACACAAAAAACAAACAAACATCCATTCCTACCACCCAGAAGGTTTTGGTGTTGGGAACCCATACCCCTTAATGGTGAGTACTTTACAGGCCAGGGTGAAGCTCTCAGGCCTCAAATGCCAGGTACAGTTACTCTGTCCTTGATCCAAAATAAACAGGAAAATACACTGGATTACTCCTGCCCCAATAACAAAGAGACTGCGGATCCCACAGCAGCTGAAATGACCATTTGGACAAGCACTCCCATCATGCAATCTGGGGTGGGTGTAACCATGCAAATGACATCAGCCACAAAAGGCCTTTACAACAGTTCACTAAGGGATGGCAGGATAGAGTTCATACTGACCCTGCTTAAACTGGATTGTGGCAAAGATTAAAAAACACCGAATGTTAATACTCACCAAACGCAGATCAATCCATCCTCATCATCGTATCCGCTCGTTATACTCCACACCTGAACATAGCCCTCATATGGACAACATACCCTCCTAACTCAGTGTCTATCAGGGCTGTTGCAGATTATGTATTCCTTACGCCACCCGATCTTAAACTGAACTTTGCACCCCTTGGGTAATCTGTATCTGGTTCCCTGAGCACCAGAAACTTCCACATCTAAATGCTGTACTATACACTTTTTTTTTCTTTGAATATCATCTTAATAAAATGTTGATATTTGTTGGAGATCCCGGTTCCTGTTCCTTTGCAAGATGTATGCGTTTGTTCCGGGTTTTAGTCTGCAATGTTAAAGACAATCAAGAACTGCTCAGAGACCATTAATGCAAAAAAGCAGCAAAATTCATCAAACATATAAGTGGTTATGACTTATTAACTTGGTTTTAAAAGAGAAGACCAAGGACCTGAGTCTTCTCCTTGTCAATAATCGCCTACTCAGCCAATCAGGGTAGAGACTGAGGATGAGAGGCCGAGGGTTCTCATTAGAGAGGCCAAAGGATGGCCCAGGTCACCGGTGGGGATCACTGCCCCAGTACTATTTCAGCCCCACCTTTTTGGGTGGACCTCCCACAGTGGGAGCTGCCAAGCACTCCCCTGCAAAACACACACCCCCCGCACACACACACCCTCCTCGTGTTGGGAGGGGAACAGGAGAAAGGACAAAAGAAGCAAGAAACAAAGAGAAAGGAGGGAGGGATGGAGGAAAAGGTGAAACAAAAAGGACAAACCCTAATGTCCCCAGTGATTCTAGGGGACAAAATCCCAGGTGCAGAATAAAATTCTGCCTCCTTAGGCTTGTGTTTTCCATGCCTAGAATTCAACTGTAACCAGATGGATCAGACTGAACAGGTTTCCAACCTCGAGGAGGCTCTTACCTTCTAAACAGTGACGGTTGTTTTCTAGTAAAATCAGGAAAAGGGAAGAGGAAAACTCGAAAGAGGTTCCTCCTGGCGCTCACGTATGTGAACCCGAATACTCTCTCAGTCCTCAAAGAGAGACTTTGAGAAGGAGACTTGCTGAAGCAAAGCCACAGGGGTCTCTGAGGTTTCCCTGGCTCCTCGCCCCTGTCCTGCCTGGCTGATGTCAGCATCTCTCTGTGAGGTCACCACCTCCCCACCACCTTTGACCAATAGTCTGAGGTCCTGCAAAAGGCCTTTGTGATGTCACTGCCACACCCCTCCCTTGCTGTGCTAATGTCCTGCCCCTGGCCAGGCACTGTGGAGGTTTGAGCTACTCCCTGTGGATCACCCCACTCAAGGAGCGTTCGTTCTAGGAAGCAAGCCGGCTAGACAGGGAAACATCAGATGCTGCTCCCAATGCTACACTCAGTTTTTCAGAAATTAGTCGACTTTATGGCCAGAAGAGACCATTAGAGTATCTAATCTGACCTCCTGCATATCACAGGTCTCCTGTATGACACAATAGCTACTCTGGGGGCAAACACATTCCAGAAAGGCATCTAGTCTTCATCAAATGACATCAGGAGATGGAGAATCCACCACTTTCCTTGGTAGCTTGTTCCTGTGCTGAATCATCTTCGCTGTTGAATATTTGTGCCTTAGTTGTAATATGAATTTGTCTCTTTTCACCTTCCAGCCATTGAGTCTTGTTATGCCTTTCTCTGCTCGATTAAAGAGCCCTTTAATACCCAATATTTTCTCTCCATTAAGGCCCTTCAACACTGCAATGAAGTCACCTTTCAATCTTCTTTTGATCAACTAAACAGGTTGAGCTCGTTCAGTAGCTCACTAGAAGGCATTTTTCTCCAGCCCTCAGAACATTTGGTGGCTCTTTGCTGCCCCAGCTCCAATTTCACAACATCTTTTTCAAACGAGGACACCAAAACTGGAGGCAGTATTCCAGTATCAGTCTCACAGATGCCGTGTCACCTCCGGTGACGTTATTGACATAATATGTACCTGACCATGGAAAGAGGGACCAAGCACCAAGCCCCTCCACACTGGGGGGAGGGCAAAACCAGAGCTTGAGGGATTCAGCCCTGGGTGGTGGGGCTCAGACTTTTGGTTTCAGCCTCAGGCCCAAACAAGTCTAACCCCAGCCCTGGTGATCCCATTAAAACAGGGTTATGACCCACTTTGCGGTCCTGACCCACAGCTTGAGAACCACTGCTCTATGCTAAAGGGAGAGAGTTTTCCTGTGGGTGCAGTTAATCCACTTCCCAAGAGGTGGCAGCGATGTCAGTGGGAGAAGCTATATCGGTGGGTGCGCAAGCTGTGGTGTTTACCACATTTAAGAAGTTTAATCAAACCCCATTTTTAAAACCACCTGTGGTCTGGGAATGGCAAAGGAGCTCAATGAAGCAGGGTCTGTCCATCAAAGTCCTGGAGCTCATGATTCCATTCTACTGTGGTAAGGGGGGTATAGCTCAGTGGTAGAGTGGTTAACTGCAGTTTGCGTGGCCTTTGGTTCAAGCCCATCTGCCCTCTTATAACCTTCTTTCTTTTTTTTTTAAAAAGGAAAACATTTCCATTTCCATTCTCCATTCTGTTCAGGAGCTCCACTATACGGGGGTGCTTGATATGAATGGAAACACTCAACATTTCGCTGTCCAAATGCATAAAAACCTAGCAAAGCTGTCCATCAGCTGAAATCAGTTCCAATCCTCTAAGTGTCTAGTTTATGTTTTCATCAATTAAACAAAGGGATCATATGAATGTACATTTGCAGATCCCTCTTCTCCAGGAGCTGTGCTGTGCAGAAGAACAAGAACCACATCCAGCTGCAGTTGAGAAGTCTGATGACGAAAGAGCCAACAAATGTTCTGAGGGCTGGAGAAAAATGCCTTCCAGTGAGCTATTGAACGAGCTCAACCTGTTTCGCTTATCAAAAGAAGATTGAAACGTGACTTCATTGAAGTGTTGAAGGTCCTTAATGGAGACAAAAGATTGGTTATGAAATGGCTCTTTAATCCAGCAGAGAAAGGCATAACAAGACCCAATGGCTGGAAGGTGAAAAGAGACCAATTCATATTACAAATAAGACACAAATATTCAACAGCCAGGATAATTCACTACAGGAACAAGCTACCAAGGAAAATGATGGATTTGCCATCTCCTGATGTCATTTAATGAAGACTAGATGCCTTTCCGGAATGCATTTGCCCCAAAAGTAGCTCTTGTGTCATACAGGAGGCCTATGATATGCAGGGGGTCAGATTAGATGCTCTAATGGTCTCTTCTGGCCATCAAGTCGACTAATTTCTGAAAAATTGAGTGTAGCATTGGGAGCAGCGTCTGCTGTTTTCCTGTCTAGCCAGCTTGCTTCCTAGAACGAACGCTCCTTGAGTGGGGTGACCACAGGGAGTAGCTCAAACCTCCAAAGTGCCTGGCCAGGGGCAGGACATTAGCACAGTGAGGGAGGGGTGTGGCAGTGACATCACAAAGGCCTTTTGCAGGACCTCAGACTATTGGTCAAAGGTGGTGGGGAGGTAGTGACCTCACAGAGAGCTGCTGACATCAGCCAGGCAGGACAAGGGTGAGGGGCCAGGGAAACCTCAGAGATGCCTGTGGCTTTGCTTCAGCAAGTCTCCTTCTCCAGGTCTCTCTTTGAGGACTGAGAGAGTATTCGGGTTCACGTACGTCAGCTCCAGGAGGAACCTCTTTCGAGTTTTCTCCTTCCCTTTTAGCAATTTTACAAGAAAATAGCCGACCCTGTTTAGAAGGTAAGAGCCTCCTCGAGGGAAGGGGTGTCATAGTGGCGTCACAATTCGGATGCCGGTGCCACCCCCCCCCCCACAATGTATGGAAGTTCCCACCACCCTGCTCTGTGTTCACAGTGTGGCAGAGAGCAGCATTCCACAGCAGTGATTTGCTCCTGGCTGCTGGAGCAGAGCAGCAGGCTCAGCTGGCAGAACTTCCCGGAGCGATGAAAGGGGAGGGGCCCATGGCTCTGTAGCAGGAATGCAGGGCAGGCGAGTTCACGGCGGGCATTGTGGGATACTGGAGGAGGCCAGTTATGGCGATATAATGAACAGCAGCGTCTACACTGACACTCTGTCACTTTAAGTTTGCTGCAAAAAGCTCTAGGCCTCTCATCAAAGTTGTTTTAGTTTGTCAGCAAAGCAGGGCAGTTTTGTCGCCAGATGTGGCATTGCAGTGTGTGCACCAGCCACAAGCTGCCGACCGAGGGAGCGTTGTGTGTTTTTCACACACCAGAGCAATATAATTCTGCTGAAACAACTTTGTAGTGCAGACCTGGCCAAAGACTGACTCACACACAGCTTGCAAGGAAAACCTCACCTGCTCCTCTGCTTTGCAGAATCCAAACACAAGCAAAGCTTGTCAGGCCCCTGTAAAGATGGCAGGGAGTCAGGTGTGGGCAGGGCCGGCTCTGGCTTTTTTGCCACCCCAAGCAAAAAAAAATGGGGTGGGGCCACCGGAGCAACAAAACAGGGGGGAAAAACGGCACGGGTGGAGCGGCAAATTGGGGGGATCATAGTGCAGCTGGAGCAGCAAAGTGGGGGGGGGACAACACAAAAACGGTGGGGCTGGAGCAGCAAAGCAGGGGGGCAGTGGGAAAAACAACGGCGCGGCCGGCAAAGCAGGGGAAAAACAAAACAAAAAACCCCACAGGGTGGCCGGAGCCAGTGGACTCCCTATGCTGCAGAGTGCGCGCCTGGTCTAGTGGGGGGGAAGGGGAGGGAGAGAGAAGGGGGGCGGCCAGCGCTTCAGCGGGACACTCAGCACGCGGCCCCGACCACCGCGCCGCCTGGCACCCTCACTCCTTCTCTAGACTAACCAGTCCTGATATACTGTAACATGGTTATATTCCACCACCTTCACTGGTTACACCCAACAAAATTAATTATACAGCAGACAGAAACAATCACAGAACCAGACAGAGACCATGCAAATAAACATACAAAACAATACAGAAGGGAGGATTTCACAGCTACATCTATACAGACATAAGGGTTTTCCAGCTGTGTCTATTGATAAGTGAGTTCTTGCCAGACAGGATGCTACCAAACTAAGTTTCCCTTTCTCTGGAGGTGATAGGAATATCAGGGCAGGATTGTATTCCTAACAGCCCAATCGCACCTTATTTCAGTGTGACTAGTTGGGAATGTGAGGATGTGACCATACACTTCCCACCTTATGGCTGCCTTTGCTGCTTAGCCGAAGAACCAGGCCTCAGACTGTCACAGTAAGAGAAGGCCATTACACAGACAGACAGTGATTTTTTATTCTTTCTTTTATATCTTTATAACTATCTAAGTGATAAAAATACACCTAAATTCTTAAAGTACAGGCCTGAATATCTGTATCCTAACAGTCCTCGAGGTCAGGCAGCCTCTGGGTAAGGGGGTGGGGACTCAGATCCTTTCTCCAGTCAATTCCAACAGGGTCATGTATAAACCAGGGAAGTTCCCCACAATAGCCAGACCAGATGTCAGCAGGATTCCTCCTCCTCCTCAGGGAGACTAAATCTCTGTACCTAGACAGCCGGTCCGTCCGCTGCACCACAATCCCCCATGCCCGAGCCTCCCTGCCAAAGCCCTGCACCTGGCCCCATAGAATTAAGTCTCACGTGTCACTGGGAACTCGACTTCTTGTGTCCAGAGCATCTCGGCCCCCTCAGTAGATGACCTGAGAAACACAGTGTCCGGCTTTTCCAAAGAAGAGCTTAGACCCCCTCATCATGTGGCCTAAAGGATAAGGCATCTCCCTGTGGATCAGATGATTCAGGATTTGAGTCCCCTCGTGGTTGTGCTCACTTTGTGCTGCAAGTCCTGCTCCCTTCACAGCTGGAACCTCTTCTTGGCCGCTCAGGCCAATGCTCTGGCTTCAACTAGAGCCCTGGGAAGGAGTTGGGGGTTGGGCGTCACAGAGTCTGGGACCTGAGTCCCAGGTGCTTCCAGTCTCGCCTTTGCCATTCCTGACTTGCCAAAAAAATGGACGGCTCCACTTCCAAAGTGAGCACCTGGAGTGGGAACAGTCAGAGGCCCTACCAGGGGGCCTGGCCCTGCTTTCCTACCTTCTTCTGATGTTGGCCACAGAGCATCAGCAGCCGCCCTGCATGCTGGCCTGACGGTAGCCTTCAGTGGGGGTTTGGCACGGCAGGGAGCAGCCTGGCCGGGTGTCTTTGTGCCTGTCTGAAGGCCACACATAGGCATGGTCCTGCCCTCCTCTTGGCCCACCTTCCATTGCTCTGTGGGTTTTAAACCTTCCCTTGGAGCTGTCAGCACCAGCTGCCTCTGCTCTAGGTGCCCAGAGGAGGAGAGGTGCTGGGCTCCAGCCTGGGACTCTGCCTCCCTCCTGCCTAGCCCTGACTATGAAGCCTGGCCCTGGCCCTCCTTTCTTCAAGCGCCAGGTGGGCAAGAGGAAAAGCACAGAGGCAAGTGCCAAACTTGTGGGCATCAGGTGAAGCCATGAGAATGCCAACCCTCAGGTGTCAGTAGCCAGTTCTAGAGCCCTAACCCACTGCAGCCATCCCACCCAGAGGCCTGAGTCACACAACAGGAGGGGAAAGACTTGTTCTTGTACAACAAGAGACAGGGAAGTGGAGCACTCTGAGCTCCAGGGCTTTACCACAAGCCGACACAAGGTCCCACTGAGATTTGAACTCAGATTGCAGGATACAGAGTCCTGAGTGCTGAGAAAGTTCAGAGGGGGAGCAGCAGAGATGAGAGTAAGGGTACGTCTACACTACGGGACTATTCTGAATTTGCATAAAACGGTTTTGTAAAACAGATTTTATAAAATCGATTGCGCGCGGCCACACTAAGCCCATTAATTCGGTGGTGTGCGTCCGCGGTCCGAGGCTAGAGTCGGCTTCTGGAGCGTTGCACTGTGGGTAGCTATTCCCTAGCTATCCCATAGTTTCCGCAGCCTCCCCCGCCCCTTGGAACTTCCGGGTTGAGATCCCAGTGCCTGATGGGGCAAAAATCATTGTCGCGGGTGGTTCTGGGTAAATGTCGTTAGTCACTCCTTCCTCTGGGAAAGCAAAGGCAGACAAGCATTTCGCGCCTTTTTCCCCTGGATTGCCCTGGCAGATGCCATAGCATGGCAATCATGGAGCTTGTTTTGCCTTTTGTGACTCTCACCGTATGTGTACTAGATGCCGCTCACAGAGGCGATTCAGCAGCGCTACACAGAAGCATGCTTTTGCTTTTGCATGACAGCAGAGATGGTTATTAGCCAGATTGCACCATCCAACCCTTCCATAAATTGGAACTAAGATGATCATAGCTACCAGTCCTTTTGTACCATTTGCTGCTGTCATAAGTGCCCCTGGTTGCTCTTAGCCAGGGGTGCAAAAGCCAAAATTGGGAATGACTCCCTGAGTCAATCCCTCCTTTTTGGTATCTAAAAATAGAATCAGTCCTACCTAGAATATAGGCAAGTGTACTAGATAACCCCTGTATCATAGAACCAGAGAGCACAGCTGCTCTGTGTCAGATCCTGCAGAAATTATGATCTGTATGCTATTCACAGGGGGTGCTCCTGTAACAACCCCACCTGTTGATTCTGTTCTTCCCCCAGCCTTTCTGGGCTACCATAGCATTGTCCCCCCACTTGTGTGATGAAGTAATAAAGAATGCAGGAATAAGACATGGTGACTTGTTAGTGAGAAATGAGTGGAAGGCAGCCTCCAGCTGCTATGATAGTCCAGACAGGACATTAAGCAGTGTGTAGGAGAGAAGCCCAGCATCCCTCTGCTAGTCCAGGGGCAACTGAATCTTTTCTTTACACATGAAGGGTGGGGGCTGATGGAGCTCAGCCCCCTGTTGCTATGATGATGATGGTTACCAGCCATATTGCACCATCCACCAGAAAAAATTAGGGCCAGGAGCCCTTGATCAACCTGACCGATGCTAGTCAGCATGGTTACTGCCCCATGTGCCAATAGACTGATGACGAGGACGGTTACCAGTCCTTTTGTACCATCAGCCACCCATAGCAGGGGGGGGTGAGGATGTTGGTGTTGACGGCTGCAGCATCGTGTCTATCTGCAGCATTTAGTAAAGATAGGGTGACATGTAAAAGAGTCAGAGGATTGTTTTCCCTTTCACTTCTGGGGATGGGTGGGGGGGGGGTGAGTAGATTGCCAAGCTATGCCCTGACCCACCGCGGACACTGTGTTTGACCCTAGAAGCATTTGGAGCTCAGCCAAGAATGCAAATACTTTTCGGAGGCTGCAGGAACTGTGGGATAGCTTCAGTCCTCCAGTCCATGAGCGTCCATTTGATTCTTTGGCTTTCTGTTACGCTTGTCACGCTGCAGTGCGCTGAGTCCCTGCTATGGCGTCTGTCTGGAGATTTTTAAAAAAGGATTCTGAATTTCATCTTCTGTAACGGAGCGCTGATAGAACGGATTTGCCTGCCCTTACAGCGATCACATCCGCATGGTCCGTGCTGGAGCTCTTTTTTTATTTTGATTTCGGACTGCATCGCCACCCGTGCTGATCGGAGCTCCACGCTGGGCAAACAGGAAATATTCAAAAGTTCGCGGGGCTTTTCCTGTCTACCTGACCACTGCATCCAAGTTCAGATTGCGGTCCAGAGCGGTCACTGGTGCACTGTGGGATAGCTCCCGAAGGCCAATACCGTCGATCAGCGTCCACACTAACCCTAATCCGATATGTTAATACCGATACTAGCGTTACTCCTCTCGTTAGGGAGGAGTACAGAAACCGGTTTAAAGAGCCATTAAAATCGATATAAGGTGCCTCCTAGTGTGGACGGTTGTGGCGTTAAATCGGTTTTATGCTCCTAAAACCGGTTGAAACGCCTAGTGTAGACCAGGCTTAAGAGAGACAGAGAAGCAATGAGGACAGAGTATAAGTGTACAGGGGATCTGGTCTGGCTATTGTGGGGAACTTCCCTGGTTTATACATGACCCTGGTGCAATTGGCTGGAGAAAGGATCTGAGTCCCCACCCCCTTACCCAGAGGCTGCCTGACCCCCAAGGACGATCTTTCTACTCTCCTGTGTGGCAGAGACCTCGTAACCCCGACAAGGCTGGACCCAGGAATCCTGGGGGGTTTGATGACCCCCAATCTTGCCATGATCACTTGAACAGGGGTTACAGTGTCCCCACTCTGGGCACTTCCCTGACCCACTCCTCATTGCATGTGCTTCAAGCAAACACCATTTATTACCCAGCAATCAGTGTAAAACACAAGGAAAGATGGGAAAGGAAAACACGTCACCCTGTTCTGTGGTGCAGGGAGATCACAACCAGCGTCTCTGGAGGGTCAGGGCAGGTCACAGTCTCTCCCTCACATGTCCCAGGCCTCCTCCCCAGGCCCTGGCTGTGCTGCAGGGACACCACGGGCTGGACACTTGCTCTGGCAGTGGCCACATGCTCTAGGTGACAGGCCCCTTGTTCCCAGTGTCAGCCCCCATGTAGGGGATATGATCCCCCCACCCCCAAAAGTCTGGCCTGCAAGATCTCTTGAGGGGTGGCATCTCCTTGCACTGGGCCTTCTGCCTAGGGTCCCCCTCGCTCTCCCACGCTGCTCACTGCACCCACCTCCAGCCCCAGTGCTGCTGCGGCTCTGCCTCCAGCTCCCTGGGCTGCTCCTCTGGCTCCGCTTGCTGCAGCTCTTCTCCCAGCACAGATCTGCTCCCTGGGCAGCTTCTACGGCTCATGCTGCTGCGGCTCGGCTCCCAGCACAGATCTGCTCTGGTTCTCCCCGGCTGGTGCAGCTCTGCTCCCCGGCTCTTCTCGGGCTCCTGCTCTCTCCTTAGCTCCGCCCCACTCTGGCCCAGGCAGTTCCAGCTCCCACAGAGGATGGGACCCCCTGGCCTGGTGACTCCCTCATTACACTGCCTGGCCTGTCAGTGCCGCTAACTTGGAGCTTTGGCCTCTCCCCATTGGCCCTGGGGACTGTCAGTCTCAGGGGCCTGATTTCCCATTGGCCCTTCCCCCTTCTATTGGTGCAGGGAACTAGCCAACCAAAACTCCCACTAAGCTTTAGTAAGGGGCCAACAGTCCCTTACATGAGCTGGCCCCATGAGGGTCACCAATGTGCAGAGAAGGCAGCAGGAGCTGGTCCCATGGTGTAACGGGCAGCACTCAGGACTCTGAATCCTGCAATCTGAGTTCAAATCTCAGTGGGACCTTCTGTTGGCTTGTGGTAAAGCTCCCAGTGCTCAACTTCCCTGTCTCCAATTGTGCAAGAGCAAATCTTTCCCCTCCTGCTGGGTGACTCACACCTCCTAGAGCCAGGTCTCTGGCTGGGGTGGCCACAATGGGTTGGGGCTCTGGAACTTGCTACCCTGATGGTTGGGATTCTCGCTGCTTCACCTGATGCCCATGAGTTTGGCCCTGGTGCTTCCTTCCACACTTTTCCTGGGGCCCACATGGCACTTGAAGAAAGGAGGGTCAGGGCTGGGATTGATAGTCAGGGCTTGGCAGGAGGGAAGAAGATTCCCAGGCTGGAGCCCCACACACCTTCCCTCCTCCTCTGGGCACCTAGAGCAGAGGCAGCCCAGCTCTGTCTGCTGGACACCTCAGCAGAGTAGGTGAGTTCATGTAAATACAGTCTGGTCCCAAGCCTCCCCCAACCCTGGCTCGTCACTAGCTGTCAGGGGAGAGTCATTCACACCTTGCTTCCAAATCATCATTTGAAATTCTGAGGTTGGCCAACATTGCCGAAGCCAATGCACTGACATTGTCAGCAAACACAACAGCTGGGTGAGGAAACCCGGCTTTGTCCAGACTTTTCAAACCTATTTTACGTTCTCAGGTACAAGTATTTTTCATACGTTGGATCTGCTTTTAAAGTGTGTGTTAACGTTGCAATTTCCATTCAGATTTGCAGCCAGTGACAACATTGGCACCGCTGCATGTAACTAGCTGACCACTGGAGGGGTGTTGTGGAAATTCGGGGAAGGGGTGCACAGCCCCCTGGCTGGGGGGCATATAGGGAATGCCGGGTTTCACTGAATTGAGTCTCCTACTGCAGCACCTCAGTAGGTTACATCAGAGAGGAGTTGCAGGGTCTAGGCAGTGGGATGCCTGTGCCTTTAAGAGCCCAGCCCTGGGAAGCCCATGCTGAGAGGTGCTGCCTGTGGGAGGGGAAATAGAAAAGCCCCTCTGCTCCCCCCACCATGTTTTTGCAAACACTGGAGTCTCAGCCCCCCGGGGTAACTGTTACCCCTCTGCCCCTGCCTGTGCCGGGGTTTAACCCTCTGGCAGCGCCTCCCCCTGGGCTTAACTCCAGCTCCTTCCCCCCTCCCTGACTTTGCCCTTCAGCCCCTCTCCTAACGCTGCCTCCAGCTGCTTGACCCCCCAACCAGTCAATTTCCAACCCCTGCTCAGACCCTGGCCACCCCCCTCCTCTGATTTGCCCCCCTTTGCCCCTCTTTAATCCCTGTAAAAAGTAGGGGGGGCTGGGTCCCATTCTTTGGGGGCAGGGGGCTGGGCGCCTGGCCCCTGCCTGCCCAATGCTCATAGCGCCCCCCACGATCTTGCGGATGTTTGCCGAGTGCTGCAGGGTCACCTGCAGGGAGAGAGAGACGCGGTTAGGGGGTGATGCAGCCAAGGATGCCTCACCCAACACTGAGATGCAGCCACCTCTGGGGTGGGTTGCACAAGTCAGCAAATGAATTTGGAACAGGAAATGCACTGAAAGGACTGAGGCAGCTGCAGGAGGTGGAGAAAACCAGAAGAAGCAGGAGCCCTAGATCCCAGCCCTGCCCCTCCTTCACTCTACCCACTAACCCTCCGCCACTCCCAGAGTTGGGGGGAGAACCCAAGAGTCCTGGTCCCCAGCCTTGCCCACCCCCATATTCCATCCAACAGCTGCCCCCCCAATTGCAGGGCAGTGCCACGGGGCACACCAGTGCCTGCCTGTTTGCACAGGATGGGTGACGCCAGTGCCCCAGGGTGGGGAGAAATGATGCTAAGAGAGAAGCAGGCAGCAGAGACCTCCCATGACAGAGAAAGAAGTGCTAGGGGGCGCCGTGCTGCAAGGAGTGAGGGGGGTTGGCAGGGAATGGGAGGATCTCCCCTCACACTGGGTGCATCTGTCTCCCTGGCAATTCCTCCTCAGCCCTACCCCGGCCCAGGCTAATCCCGGCCCAGCTACCAGGGTTAAATTTGGCCTTGATTCCCCAGCTGCTGCTGGAGGGGCATGGGGCTGGGGAGCATGAGCCTCTATGCCCCCTTCCCCCGACACAGCTGCATGGGAACTGACCAAAGGAGCCTGCAGCACTGCTGCCTAGAGGAAACTGAGGCACCAGCCAGTGACAGACACATCATGGCTCTCCTCATCCTCATCCTCTTTTCCATATACAACACGGGGTGTGTGTGTGTGGGGGGGTAAACTCAGGGCAGTTGCATAGTCAACCTGTGGAACTCCTTGCCAGAGGATGTTGTGAAGGCCAAGACTATAACAGGGTTCAAAGAAAAAGAACTAGATAAATGAACAGAGGACAGGTCCATCAAGGGCTATTAGCCAGGGTGGGCAGGGATGGTGCCTGTAGCCTCTGTTTGCCAGAAGCTGGGAATGGGCAACAGGGGATGGATCACTTGATGATTCCCTGCTCTGTTCATTCCCTCTGGGGCCCCTGGCACTGGCCGCTGGTAGAAGACAGGAGGATACTGGTCTAGATGGACTTTGTGTCTGACACAGTCTGGCCGTTCTTATGTTTCCCTTGGCGCAGCAGTGACACCCAGTGGCCAATCAGGGTAACACACAGAGCATGTTTCCCTTGGAGCAGCAGTGACACCTCTTGGTGATACAGAGTAATGCACAGAAGGTGTTTCCCTTGATACAGCAGTGACACCTAGTGGCCAGGTGGCGTAATGCACAGCGTGTGTCTGCCTTCTAGGAGCAGTGACACCCCGGAACAGTCACGGTAATGCACAGAGTGTGTTTCCCACCAATCTGGGTAATGCACAGAGGTATGAATCAAGGACAGTAGAACGGTACTTAGCAGCTCATGATTTCGGGACTCACCCGAACCTACATAAAAATCGTTAGACAAGGGACATGGGTTCCAAACAATAGCAAATTAAGAGAGATTGAAAGTCATTTTTTGAGTTTACCATGGGATTGTTTTTGAAATCTGTAAATACAGATTTTATGGTTTTCCTCTCTCTTTAATTTAAAAATAGAATTATTTATTATCCTGTTACAAATAATGTGTTATACTACACCCTTAGAATATTTGAGGCATAAGTAGCAATTTTAGTTACACTTAAACAGGTCATCTCTGATCTCACTTAAAAGTTGAAAATCGTGGGAATATACTGCTGAATGAGAACCTGGCAGAAAAGTTTTGCTGGAAGAGTTAGCAGAGCAAGATTGTTAGTCACAGATCAGTGGGTGGGTTTATGCAAATTATGGACTCTAAGACCGGGGCAGGGCAGGGGGCAGTGCATGACTTTTGCAGCACATGCACCACCTCTGCAACTAACGTTTGCTATCTCACTCCATAACACCACACACAGAGCAGCCTTTTACCTCTCAGGGCTTGGCTACACTTGAAAATTGCAGCGCTGGGAGTTACAGCGCTGGTCGTGCAGCCGTGTAGGGACAGCGCTGGTGTGTGGCCACACTGACAGCTACCAGCGCTGCAGTGTGGCCACACTTGCAGCATTTGCAGCACTGTACTGAGAGGTGCATTGTGGGCAGCTATCCCACAGAGCACCTTGTCCCATTTTGGCGCTGTGGGTTGTGGGAAAGGGACGGAAGGGTGCGGGTCATTCTGCTTCCTGTCCCAATGCCCCGTGGTACATTGCTTCACATTCCAGCATTCACAGTTTTTCCGGCCACGTTTGGCGCCATTGTGAGTCTCTTTCTGTTTTTTACTCTCTGTCTGTGAATCGTGATTTCTGTGGGAAATGGAGCCCGAGCTGCTGAGGACTGTGCTGATGAGTGTCGCCAGCACAACACGTTTGGCAGTTGAGCTATTCCTTCAGCTCCAAAGTGACAGTGAGGAGTCCGACGATGATATCGATATCGAGTCGCCTGCCGCGTGTGACACTACATTGCTTGTGTCATTCACGGAAATGCTCAGCACCGTTGAACGCCGCTTTTGAGCTTGGGAAACAAGCACTGAGTGGTGGGATCACATCGTCATGGAAGTATGGGATGACGAGCAGTGGCTGCAGAACTTTCGTATGAGAAAAGCCACTTTCATGGGACTGTGTGCTGAGCTCGCCCCCACCCTGCGGCGCAAGGACACAAGATTGAGAGCTGCCCTGACAGTGGAAAAGCGGATGGCTATTGCAATCTGGAAGCTGGCAACTCCAGACAGCTACCGGTCGGTCGGGAACCAGTTTGGAGTGGGAAAGTCGACATTTGGAATCGTGTTGATGCAAGTTTGCAGTGCAATTAATCACATCCTGCTAAGAAGGACCGTGACTCTGGGGAACATGCAGGACATTGTGGATGGCTTTGCACAAATGGGTTTCCCTAACTGTGGAGGGGCGATAGATGGGACGCATATTCCTATTCTGGCACCCCCCGCAACCTAGCATCAGAGTACGTTAATCGGAAGGGGTATTTCTCTATGGTTCTCCAGGCGCTTGTGGATCACCGTGGGCGTTTCATTGACATTTACACAGGCTGGCCTGGAAAGGTGCATGATGCACGCATCTTTCGGAACAGTGGCCTGTTCAGGAAGATGCAGGCAGGGACTTATTTCCCAGACAGGAAGATCACAGTAGGGGACGTCGAAATGCCCATTGTGATCCTTGGAGACCCCGCTTACCCGTTACTGCCTTGGCTCATGAAACCCTATACAGGGAAGCTTGACAGGAGCAAGGACGGGTTCAACTACAGGCTGAGCCGGTGCCGAATGACTGTGGAGTGTGCTTTTGGGCATTTAAAAGCCCGCTGGTGGTCCCTGTATGGGAAGCTAGACTTGGGGGAAAGCAGCATCCCCGTGGTTATATCCGCATGCTGTACCCTCCATAATATTTGTGAAGGGAAGGGTGAAACATTCAGTCAGGCATGGACCACCGAGGTTCAAGTCCTGGAGGCTGAATTTGCACCCCAACTCATACAAGAGACCAATAAACAACCAATCCAAACTACCACTATGTTTTGCCATTAGGAACCCATACCCCTTAATAGTGAGTACTTTTCAGGCCAGGGTGACGCTCTCAGGCCTCAAATGCCAGGTACAGTTTCTCTGTCCTTGATCCAAAATCAACAGGAAAATACACTGGATTACTCCTGGCCTAATAACAAAGAGACTGGGCATCGCACAGCAGCTGAAATGACCATTTGGAAAAGCACTCCCATCATGCAATCCGGGGTGGGTGTAACCATGAAAATGACATCAGCCCCAAAAGGCCTTGACAACTGATCACCAACAGGTGGCAGGGTAGACTTCATACTGACCCTGCTTCAAATAGATTGTGGCAATTAGTGTTTGTCAATAGTACAGACACCATGGGCAGAACTCCAGACTCTGATTGGCGGGTCCTGAACCCAGTGTTAGGACCGTTTGGGTGTTTCAGTGTGTGTTTTTTCCCATTTGGAGGCATTTGGAAGTTTGGAAGGGGAGCCGAAAGAGGAATCTTTTTCACAAGCAATCTGGCTTTCTGCACAGGTAGGGCCCTTGGCCGTAAAGTTTAGCTCCGTCAGTGCGTCTGCATGGGGTTCCTCCAGTGCCTCAAGAGCCCGTGCTAAACTCTCGGTGTGGGCGTTTGGCTTGCGCCAGTCAGAGTGCAGTGCCTGTGTCTTCCCAGGGCCGGCTCCCGTGAGGCGCGCATAACTTGGGAGGAAAGGGGTAGAAGAGAAAGCAAGTGAAGCTGACTTTGAGTGGTGGTGCCCCTGGGCGGAGTGGTCCTCCTGCTCCTTCCTGTCAGAGGGGTGGGCTTGGGGGGTCTGGCTGTGGGCGGTGGGAGGATGGTGTCCAGGGAAGTCCCAAAGGTCACCCTGCGCCGGCGGAGTGTGAAGCCTCTCCCCTAGGTTGGGGTGCCGAGGATTAAGCCTTCCTCTGTGGCTTGGGCTGGGGAGCGTGATCCGGCGTCGGGTACATTTGGGTGGAGCTGGCGGCCGGCAAGAATTCGGGCCATCAGGTCAACCCCCTGTGGCCAATGGGGGCGAGCCGGCAGGCCTGCGATTTCGGCTTTGCGGGCAGGCAGCTCAAGCCTGGCCTCCTATGAGCCTGGAAGGCAGCCGGCCGGGCTCACCCGTCTCCAAGTTCCTTTCAGGCAGCAGGTGGAGCGAGGTGCCCAGGGAGGGGAGCCCAAGGAGGTGTCAGGAGCTTGGTCCTGCCTGGCGCCTGCACCCAGCAGGGCTCTTGCCCTCTCCCGGCCCACCTGGTTTTGGCCTCTGCCACCCCTAGCAGTCAGCCAAAAGAGCAGAAGCCACCCTCTCCCTCCCGGAGTGGCCAGCATGGGGCTTGAACTCATGACCTTGGTGTTATTAGCACCATGCTTTAACCAACTGAGCTAGCCGGCCAACGGCAAGCCCGGCCTTGCCTGACCCTTTTGGAAGGAGTCACTGGCAGGCGCGGGGAACGATGTGGCCTCCGTTATCGAATGGATGGATCGAGACACCACCTGCCAAGGTAGGGGAATTAGCTCAAGTGGTAGAGCGCTCGCTTTGCATGCGAGAGGCAGCGGGATCAATGCCCGCATTCTCCAGCGGCAAGGCAGCCCCAGGACCTTCTCTTGCCCTTCTTTTAGAAGCCATGGACAGTCAGCCGGCTCAGCTCCTCCCGTGGCCTCCATCCCTTTCCCCGCTTGGCCTCCCAAAAAGCCAGCCCTTGCGGAGCACAAAGCTCTTCCTCCCCGGCCCTTCTCCCCCTTGCGCTGACTGGGAGGCTGGAGACAGCTGCGGGAAGTTCGCTCAAATGGAAGAGCATGGGAGAAGTAGTCAGACCCAGACACACATTCTCCAGCCTGCTCTGCTCTGCTTTGCTCTGCTGGGCTGGGCTCTAGTGGGGGACCTGCACCTTTCTTTCTGAGCTCTCACTGGAGCACAATCCCTTTCCTCCTCCCTCCCTGCTAGTCTATGCCAAGCTCATTGGCCGGGAGGGAGAGCCACTCAAATACAGGATTACTCACATCCCAGGGGTCCATGAAGGGAATGAGGAGATGGGCGGGGTGGCACGCCATACCAGCTCAGCTGAGACCGTGAGACCTCACAGCCTCCTGATCTCAGGCAGCATGGCAGCCGTGGAGCAGAGCAGAGCATGCAGACAGCTTGGAGACAGCCAAAGCGGGGAAGGTCTGCATTGGTCTGGAAGAGGGAGTCGGTGGCTGTCTATCCTGGTGGAGGCAGGGTCGTTTTGCTGTATGCTGGGCCGGGGGCCAGGGAGTCTGCTACAGTTGCTGAGCTGGGCCTGCTCCTGGCTTTGCTTGGGTTAGAGGAAAGTGGTGAAGATAGGAACGGCCCTCCTGGGTGAGACCGATGGTCCAGCTAGGCCACTATTCCGTCTTCTGACAGTAACCGATGCCAGGCGCTTCAGAGGCAATGGCCAGAGCAGGCAATCGTCAAGTGATCTATCCCTGCGTTGTCTTCTGAAGTTTGGTGCTTGTTTCAGGGGCTAACTCTCAGCCCAGACACACTCCAGGGAGGGAGCGTTGGTGTTTGTGCCGAGGAGCGTGGCTGGGACTCGGACCCCCTTCCCCAGCTCTGGGTAGCGCCCCGCCCCCATTTCAGGCTGTGTTCTGCTTAAGGCCACAGAGCCCTTGCCTTTTTTTGCCCGGTGCCTGAGAGTCAGGCCAGCTGCGGGGAATTAGCTCAAGTGGCAGAGCGCTCGCTTTGCATGTGAGAGGTAGTGGGGGGCGATGCCCGCATTCTCCGAGCCTGTCGACTAAGGGCTCCTGATGAGCGTGGTGGACGGGAGAGTCGGCCATCTGACTTTTGGCCTTGCTGCCCATAGCGGTACGGCTGAAAAATCAAAAGCCATCCTCCCCAGGCCCACAGCCACCCAGGGGCTCCTCTGCACCATCTTGCCTGAGCGGGTGGAAGTGGAGCCTGGAACTGAGCTGATGCGCTGAGGGTTATTTGCACTGTGTGCTTCACATGGAGGTGAAAACACGGGGCACAGATCTTTGAGCACAACCCTCGTCCTGAGGAATGGGTGAGTGGGGAGGGGGCTGCATAAAGAGAGACCGGCTCTCCCTGGCGGGGCTGCAGCGGCTCTTCACAGGGGCAGTCCCACTGGCAATTCGTACCAGAGTTTTGAAAGCCTCATTTTCTGGCCTGGTTCCCCTCTCTTTAGGGAGACTGGCAGCCCCAAACTTCCCAGAAACCATCATAGCGAGGCCAACCTGAGCACAGACACCTGCTCAGCACCCCGGGGTGCAGCCCTGAACTCCGGCAATCAGCTACGCTCAGCTGCCCACCCAACAAGCATTACACCCAGGAGCCTTCATGCCCCGCGTGTTCAGGTCCCTCCCGGCGCCGGCTTTAAACTCCGCTGCACAGTTCTAAGCTTTGACCACACGGGGGCAACCTGGAGCTCAGCCAACACCTCCCGTTGCTGGTTGCGTTTCCCGCTCCTCGTGGCAGGTTCACACCCCACAGGCAGATCTCTGAATCGGAGCCGAACCGTTCCCTAAATCCAGCGCTTTAGCAGCAGCTTTGCTAGGAAAACGCTGACGTCCCCAAGTAAAGTAAGAGCCAGAGCGCTGTGTCCAGGATCTTCTCTTGGGCCCCTCACCGTGGTGTCTGTCAGGCGCAAGGAGAAACCAGGGAAATGTTTTCATGGCGTTTAAGGACAGAAGGGGCCATTAGCTCAGCTAGTCTGACCCCCGAATAACACAGAATTACACCATGACACACATTGATCCCACAGACCTTAGATAGATCAAAGTGTTTCAGCCCTCAGGCTTGGAGGAAGTGATCTCAGTGTGTCTGGCTGTCTCCATTCCTCCCACCCATAAGAATCCCTGGTGGTTGGGTGCACCCTAGACCATTAAGGATCTCTGGTGGGTGGGTGTCTCTCTCACCCTAGTCAGGATCTCTGGGACGTGCCTATATAAAAAGAGACTTTGACTCACCCAGGCTGGGCTGCCATCATGGAACAGAACAGGTCCTTCTGTGGAGGGTTTGCGTTCCTCCAAGGACGTGATCTCAGTGTGTGTGGGTGTCCCTGTCCTTCCAACCCTTAACAATCCCCGGTGCGTGGGTGCGCTGGGCTCCATTACAATCCCCTCTGTCTTACCCATGAGGGATCCGGTGGCTGTGGGTGTTCTCCACCCTACTGGGGGTGTCTGGTGCCCCTGTCCCTCCTGGTTAATAGTGGAGTGTGTGGGTGTGCCCGTTAAGGATCCGTGTTGTGTGGATGCCCCCGTTCTTCTCATTAAGAATGGTGCAATGGAGCATATGGGTGTGTCCCCCACCCCATGAACTAGCTCCCGTGTGTGGTTCCCCTGCCCCCATCCAGGCTCTGTGGTGTGTGGGTGTCTCTGTTCCTCTTTTCAAGATCCGTGTTGCAGGGGGGGCATCCCTCCCCCCAAGGCAGAATCCCCAGCGTGTGGGTGCTCCCATCCCCCCCTCCAGGCTCTGCGGGGGGGTGTCTGTATAAAAAGAGTCTGTGTCTCACTGTCTTGCCCAGGCTACGCTGCAGGGGCTATTCACAGGTGTGATCGCACTACTGATCAGCACTGGAGTTTTGACCTGCTCTGTTTCCAACCAGGGCTGGTTCACCCTTTCTTAGGCAACCTGGGGACCCAAAGCTTCCCTAGGATCACCATATTGATGCTGAACTTAGTGCGGACGCCCGATCGGCACAGCCCCCTGCAACCCAGAACTCCTAAGCTCAAGCAGTCTGCTGGTTTCAGCCTCCCCAGGAGCTGGGATCACAGGCACCAGCCACGGGGCCCAGCATGTTTTGCAGCCTGGCAGCTGGAGCTTTAAACTCTGCTTGTGAGCTCTGTGCCTTGGCCAGACGGGGACAGCCTGGAACTGGGAAATGCTCCTGCTTCCCCCGCCCCTGTCTCATGTCGAGCTGCAGGCGCCACTGTTCTCCCAGGTAAGATCCCGGATGTTTCATTGCCCCCTTCCCCCACCCAGGTGTCCGGGTACCTCTGCCCCCCATACAGAATCCTGGATGTGTGGTGTCCGTCCCTCTGCAGAGGATCCCAGAGTGTGGATGCCCTTGTCCCCCCCTACAAGATCCTGGGTGTGTGGGTGCCACTCTCCCCCCCAGTAGATCTCTGGTGGGTGGGTCCCCAGGGTGTGAGCGCTCCCATCCCCCGATACAGGCTGTGGGGGGGTATAACTGGCTCTCCCTGTCCTGCCCAGGCGGTGCTACAGCAGCTGTTCACAGGGGCAGCAACCCCACTGTCATCCTGCAGCTTTAACCTGCTCCAGGGGTGACCTACTTCACCCTCCTTTGGGAGCCCGGGGACCCCGAACTGCCCAGAATCACCTGATTGATGCCGAGCTTAGCACAGACACCGGCTCAGCATGGCAGGGAGCAGCCCTGAGCCCTGACAATCAGCTTCCCTCCTCCTCCTGCTGCACAGCGAGGATCCCACGTGAGAGGCCTTGTGCCCAGTTTGTTCAGGAGCGTCCCAGGCTCCAGCTGTAACTCTGCTGGTCAGTTCTAACCTTTGGCCACACGGGGGCGGCACTAACGGTCCCATCTAAACGCTGTTTGTGTTCGACCCTTCGGATCGCAGATTGTAACCCGCGGGCAGATCTCTGAGTGCAGCCAAATCCCTCCCCAAACTGAACATTGAAGCAGAAGCTCCCATTGGAAAGATCAGGATTTTTGCCTTTAAAAACAAGGGAAATGTCTCCAGCGAGAGACTGAAGAAGCTCAATTGATTTCATTGACTCCATGAATGTTCCTCTGTGTCTCCCTAGGAGTCATGCCCCACTTTTTCGGGACCACTGAACCCTACTCGCTAAGCAGGGGCTAGTGATGCCAAAGCCCAGGGAAAGGGAGAACAAGTGCGGGGCCCCAGCACTGGAGCCATGTGAAGGGGCTGCAGGAGAGGGGCAATGGCTGGTGGACCAGGGAGTTAAGGGCAAAGGGGGCACAGGAGGGGGCAGGAGTTAGGGGTGAAGGAGGTACAAGGGTTGGGAGTGCAGGAGCTAGCGGTAAAGGGGGAGTGGGGATCGTCCAGGGGCAATGGGGAAGTGCCAAAGTACAAGCTTTGCCCAGGGCACCATTTCCCCTAATGCTGGTCTGAGCAAACAATTGGAAATGACCCTTCAGTGAGACCAGAACCATAGTGTAGAAAAGCCCCTTTGTTAAGTGGTGGTGGCTGAGGGCGTAGGGAGATGGGTTAGAAAGCAACAGGCATTTGTCTGTGGAGGTTTGATTCTTGCCTGCTAGGCAAAGCTGGTGTGTGGTGTCTCCATGGCTGTACTTTCAGTGTCTGATCTGCCACAGGGACCCAAGTCTAGACATATTCAGAGGCTCTATGCCAGGGTTTCTCAAACTTCCTTTCACGATAACCCCTTTTTGCCAAAAAAAAAAAAACTTACTACATGACCCTAGAAAGATGCACCAAGCCCCTCTACACTGAGCACAGGCAGAGGAGACAAAGCCTGAGCCCTGCCCCTGTTGGGGGAGGGCAAAACCAGAGCTTGAGGGATTCAGCCCTGGGTGGTGGGGCTCAGACTTTTGGTTTCAGCCCCATGCACCAACAAATCTAATGCCAGCCGTGGCGACCCCATTAAAACAGGATTATGACCCACTTTGGGGTCCTGACTCACAGTTTGAGAACCACTGCTCTATGCTGAGGGGAGAGAGTTTCCTGTGGGTGTAGTTAATCCACTTCCCAAGAGGTGGCAGCTATGTCAGTGGGAGAAGCTATATCGGTGGGTGTGCAAGCTGTGGTGTTTGCCACATTTAAGAAGTTTAATCACACCCCATTTTTAAAATCCCCTGTGGTCTGGGAATGGCAAAGGACCTCGATGAAGCAGGGTCTGTCCTTCAAAGTGCTGGACATCACGATTCCATAGTCTTGTTGTCCTGGGGATATTGCTCAGTGTTAAAGTGCTTGATTGCAGTTCAAGTAGTCCTCAGTTCAAACCCCCCCTGTTCTCTTATAACCCTCTTTCTTTTTTTTTAAAAAAGGAAAACATTTCCATTTCCATTCTCCATTATGTTCAGGGGTTCCTCTATACAGGAGTGCTTGATATCAATGTAAACACTCAACATTTCGCTGTCCAAATGCATAAAAACCAAGCGAAGCTGTCCATCAGCTGAAATCAGTTCCAATCCTCTAAGTGTCTAGTTTATGTTTTCATCAGTTAAACAAAGGTATCATATAAATGTACATTTGCAGATCCCTCTTCTCCAGGAGCTATGTTGTGCAGAAGAACAAGAACCACATACAGCTGTAGTTCAGGAGTCTGATGACAAATGTTCTGAGGGCTGGAAAAAAATACCTTCTAGTGAGCTATTGAACAAGCTCAACCCGTTTCGCTTATCAAAAGAAGATTGAAAGGTGACTTCATTGAAGTGTTGAAGGGCCTTAATGGAGAGAAAAGGTTGTGTATTAAAGGACTCTTTAATCTAGCAGAGAAAGGAATAACAAGACCCAATGGCTGGAAGGTGAAAAGAGACAAATTCATATTACAAATAAGACACAAATATTCAACAGCGAGGATGATTCACCACAGGAACAAGCTACCAAGGAAAGTGGTGGATTCTCCATCTCCTGATATCATTTAATGAAGGCTAGATGCCTTTCTGGAATGTGTTTGCCCCAAAAGTAGCTCTTGTGTCATACAGGAGGCCTGTGATATGCAGGGGGTCAGATTAGATGCTCTAATGGTACCTTCTGGCCATAAAGTCGACTAATTTCTGAAAAATTGAGTGTAGCATTGGGAGCAGCATCTGATGTTTTCCTGTCTAGCCGGCTTGCTTCCTAGAATGAACGCTCCTTGAGTGGGGTGATCCACAGGGAGTAGCTCAAACCTCCAAAGTGCCTGGCCAGGGGCAGGACATTAGCACAGCAAGGGAGGGGTGTGGCAGTGACATCACAAAGGCCTTTTGCAGGACCTCAGACTATTGGTCAAAGGTGGTGGGGAGGTGGTGACCTCACAGAGAGATGCTGACATCAGGCAGGCAGGACAGGGGCGAGGGGTCAGGGAAACCTCAGAGACCCCTGTGGCTTTGCTTCAGCAAGTCTCTTTCTCGAGGTCTCTTTTTGAGGACTGAGAGAGTATTCGAGTTCACGGATGTGAGCACCAGGAGGAACCTCTTTCGACTTTTCTCCTTCCGTTTTCCTGATTTTACTAGAAAACAGCCATCCCTGTTTAGAAGGTAAGAGCCTCCTTGAGGTTTGAAACCTGTTCAGTCTGATCCATCAGATAACAGTTGAATTCTAGGCATGGAAAACACGAGCTTAAGGAGGCAGAATTTTATTCTGCACCTGGGATTTTGTCCCTTAGAACCACTGGGGATATTAGGGTTTGTCCTTTTTGTTTCATCTTTTCCTCCATCCATCCCTCCCTCCTTTCTCTTCGTCTCTTGCTCCTTTCACCTGTTCTCCTCCCAACACCAGGAGCGAGGTGTGTGTGTGTGTGTGTGTTGCAGGGTAGTGCTCGGCAGCTCCCACTGTGGGAGGTCCACCCAAAAATGTGGGGCTGAAATAGTGCTCGGGCAGTGATCCCACCAGTGACCTGGGCCATCCTTTGGGCTCTCTGGTGAGAACCCTCAGCCTCCTGTCCTCTGTCTCTACCCTGATTGGCTGAGCAGGGGGTTATTGACAGGGAGGAGACTCAGGTCCTTGTTGTTCTCTTTTAAGACCAAGGAAATAAGTCAGAACCAGTTCTATCTTTGATGAATTTTGCTGCTTCTCTGCATTAATTGTCTCTGAGCAGTTCATGATTCTCTCTAACATTGCAGTTCTCCTCAAATACTTGCTGAATAATTACTGTGCACTGTTGTTGGTGTGGAGCTCATCTGAGAGCTCTTTATTCAGGTCATTCAATGGATGAAATTCAAGATCTGATGGTTAGTTTGAAAATCAGGGCTCTTGGATCCTATTCCCAACTCTGCCACTGACTGGCTGTGTGACCTAAGACAAGTCAATTCTCCTTTCTTAGCCTTAGCTTCTCCCTCTTTCAAGGAAGGATAATAATGTTCCGCTCCTACCTATCTAAACACACTCACCCTTCCCCAACACACACACTGTCTCTCCCCACACACAGTCTCCGCACTGCAGTTGAAAAACAGCTGGCAATCTAGTAGGATGCCCATGGAACATTACACCATGGGACCAGCTCATGCTGCTGTCTCTGTGCATCGGTGACCCTCATGGGGCCGGCTCGAGTAAGGGACTGTTAACCCCTTACTAAAAGTTAGTGGGGGGTTTGGTTGGCTAGTTCCCAGCACCAATAGAAGGAAGAAGGGCCAATGGGAAATCAGGCCCCTGAGACTGACAGTCCCCAGGGGCAATGGGGAGAGGACAAAGCTCCAAGTTAGCCGCACTGACAGGCCAGGCAGTGTAATGAGGGAGTCACCGGGCCAGGGGGTCCCATCCTCTGTGGGAGCTGGAACTGCCTGGGTCAGAGTGGGGCAGAGCTAAGGAGAGAGCAGGAGCCCGAGAAGAGCCGGGGAGCAGAGCTGTGCAGGTGTAGTGCCAGAAACTGCTCCCTGTAGGACTTTGCTACCTGCAGCAGTTACTGACACCTGAGGTTGTTCTTATTTGCTGACTTGTCCTAATTGGCTCAAACTTGACAGTGGTGGGAGATGGAAGCATAAAGGCTTCATCCTCCAAACGACCCTGCCTGGTGTACATCTGTATCTATTACCTCTTAATACCGGATTGTAAAAAATAGAGTGAGGTCATTTAAACATCATTTATTTTGCAGCTTCATTTACTGTGCTAACAATGTAGCATCCTGACACTGATACTTCTGCCCATGTGACCTGTGGGTTGGATTCATTTTAGTGGGACGCGGGACATGTGCAGGATAATTTAAACTCTTAATTTCATGATGGTTTCCCTGCAATATACTTCTCTGCTGGTGCGATTTCTGACCATTGCACGTCTATTATATTTATTACAATAGCACAAGTAAGTCACACAAGTGACATAGTCTAGGGGCTTGGCTACACTTGCAAGTTTGAGCGCATTAAAGCAGCCCCAGGCACCCTAACTCCTGAGGTGTCCACACTGGCAAGGCACATGGAGCACCTGGGCTCTGCAGCTGGAGCGCTCCTGGTAATCCACCTCCATGAGAAGCATAAAGCTCGCTGAGCCCTGCTGAAACGCCCTGGCATCAGTGTGTGTGCGGATCTCCCTCAGTCTCCCGAACAATGCTGGTCAGTTTTATTGTCACTGTGATAGTCGGTGCTTCCTTCAGGGCCGGCCCTAGAGGGGTCTGTGACAAATCCCCCCTTTCCTCCCCAGGCCCTGCCCCCACTCCACCCCTTCCCCCAAGCCCCCGCCCCTGTCCCACCTCTTCACGCCCTGCACCTTCCTGCCCCATTCCTCTCCCTCCCCCACCTCTTCCCGTCCCTGCTCCTCCCCCTCCATGCCCAGTGCCTCCTGCACCCCACTGAACAGCTGATCACTGGCAGGTGGGAGGTGCTGAAGGGGAAGAGGAGGAGCTTGTCAGCAAGGCCTGTAGTGGGCGGGGGGAGCTGGCTGCCAGTGGGCGCTGAACACCTATTTTTGCTCTGTTGGGTCTGCAGCCCCGTAGCTCCCATGGAGTCGCTGACTCAGCTACTTTCACCCTCTAGGGAGAGGAGCAGAACCAGGGCTATGGCTGATCTATGGGGCACCAGGTGAGTGGCAGAGGCTTCAGGTGCTGAGAGTTTGCCTGACCCCTCAGGGACACAGTGTGAGGTGATGTCCCAGGGATCTCTATGAAAGGAGCAGAACAGGATTTACTTGGGGTGGGGAGAGAATTGAGAGTGTCTCAGGGGGTTGTACAGAGGTATTGCCCTGGTGAGAGACTGGCTAAAACACAGGCCTCGCTGTGAGCAGGATTCGAACCTGCGTAGGGGAACCCTATTGGATTTCAACTCCAATACCTTAACCACTCGGCCATCACAGCTGTGAGCACAGTAATGCTTCTAACGCCAGAGAAACTGGTAAAGAATCCCAATGCCCAGGCATGAAGTCATCTGAACTACAGAATTCCCACAGCAAACCTGGCTCCCAAAGCACAGGGGGGATTTGGGGTTCATTCTCTTTGCTTAGCCATGTGCAATCACACAGCAGGATGCGGCTGGTGGGACAGGGATACTGAATGCTCAAGGGTCAGACCCAGGAAGGTTGAAGCTGCATAAGCTTCTTGCCCTGCAGCCAGCCTGCTCAGAGAAAGGAAACTCCCGCAGAATCCGGACTGGCTGTGTGTAGCGCACTTCCACAGCATTGCCCAGCGCCCCAGCGACAAGCCAGAGCTGTGGTCTGGGAGTGAGAGGCACAGGCAGAGCGCTGACTGGAAGCTCAGGGCTGGGACAGCAGGGGCTGCGGGCTGGGAATCAGGGGCACCGACAGAGCATTTAATTGAACCAATTTAAATCTCAGGTTTGTTCATTCCTGGGACTGGACCCGGCTACGACTCTCGGGCATCACTGAAGTGTTCTTGAAATCAGGTTCCAGCTTTGTCCGGTCCCCTCCTTTTCTGAGCTGGACTGCAGCCCCTGACGCAGCCGCCGGCCCGCCGGGGAGAGCTGGGCCCAGTAGAGGACCCGGCGGGGACTGGGCGGCACTTGGTCAAGGGCCCCTGGTGAGGCTGGCAGCCGGGATCTCAGCACCGAAGAGCCTGGGCTGGCCAGGGGAGTGCACCAGGCAGGGGGAGAGGCCAGACTGGAGGGCTGGAGCCGCGTGAGCAGGTATGGGAGCAAAGCATTGTGGGAGAGGAAGCAGGAGTAATCCAGTGTATTTTCCTATTTAGTTTGGATCAACGGCAGAGTAACTATACCTGGCATTTGAGGCCTGAGAGCTTCACCCTCGCCTGAAAAGTACTCACCATTAAGGGGTCTGGGTTCCAACCGCCAAAACCTTGTGGGAGGTAGGAAAGTGAGGAACTGAGGCAGGAACGGGGTGAAGTCAAGCTGAGCAAGTCAGGCAAAAGCGAGTCTTGTCTTCATGGGCCGCTAACAATGACATCCTTTTTGGGTGCAACTGCTGCAAAAACCTCCCGGACAGAGAAGCAACAGGCCAAAATACTCCCAAACAGCTACCAAAGTAGCTCAGTTGGGAGCGTGTTAGACTGAAGATCTAAAAGTTCCTAGTTCAATCCCAGGCTTCAGTTGAGCGTTCATCCCTGTTTGTGCAGTGATGGCTCATTTTCTGGAAGCACAGCAGACCCTGCACTCAAGGTGAGTCCCTGAGCTTGGACTCTGCAGTAGGAAAAGATACTGTGAAGCTGCTGGCCTGACCTTTAACAGTGAGGGACAGGAGCTGTCTCTCCTACATGAGTTATTGGTGGACCCAATATGGCAGGAAGAGAGTGAGGCAGGGTGGCCCTCAGGAATGGTGAGAGAGGGGGTGCTGGGCAGTGACAGGCAGGAATAGGTGATGAAAACTCTACTGTGCAGCTGAGCAAGGGCAGTGCCCTGGAAGGGACATCTGTGAAAATGGCTGTGTGGATGGTGGCAGGGATTTGGGGGCCCAGGAGGAGGAACTTGATGTTCAGTGCCTTGGAGCAGCTGGACTTGGACATGGTGGGTGTTCAGGAAATGCACATTAACAACTCTAGGGTAGCTTGATGGGCAGAAGGTGATTGGTGGAAGGGCCCATCTCTCTGGTCCTCCAGACCAGTGAAGAATGATGGGGTTGGAGTCTTGTTCTTCACATTCGCGGTGCGAGTACAGAAGGTGGTGGAGCTCCGACCAGGGAGGGCATTACTGGTGGGCTTTGTGCTCCATGGCACTGGTTACTGCTATATTAGTGTGTATGGTTCCCAGTTAAGGCATGAAAGGAAAGTTCTATGGAAGGAACTGGCTCCCTTCCTCTGGACCGCACAGTGTTTGGTGTCGGGGCGGGATTTCAATTGTTGCACCGACCTGAGGACCGCTGGTCCTGTTTTCTCGACTGTCAGAGGAAACTCTTCTATGATGAGCACTACCTGGCACAGGTCTGTAGCAAGGTTGGCTTAGAGGACGTGTTTCTCCACAGTGGAACCAGTGGAGGGCGGGCGGTAGCCTCCTATTCCTCTGACCCGAGCTTACACCAGCCGCAGAGGGGATACACCTTTCTGTGGGGACAGGCCAGGAGTCGCACTGACCGGATTTACATGAAGGAGAGCACATCAACAACCCAGTGCAGGGTGGTGCCAATGGACAGTTCGGATCACGCAGCTCTCACCGTGTGCTCAATGTGGGCAATTCCCTGACCCAGGGCAGAGGACATTGGAAGCTGAACATTCAGAGCTTGCAAGATAAAGGAGCAGGGGGGCGAGGCCTGGAGGTGTTGGCAGAACAGGAAAGCATCAGAGGGTTCTATGCCAACCAGGGGGATTGGTGGGAGTCGGTGAGGGAGGAGTTGGCAGCTTTGTTCCGGCGGTCGGGCAAACACCACAACATTAAAGAAACCAACGGTGCCAAGTCCTGCAGCGTCCCCTGTGGGATTTCCACAAGAGCATCCAGGCAGGGGAGCCGGTCAGTGTGTGACTGTACGACCGGATCAAGCGACAGCTGCCCGAGTTCCAGGAGATGAGGCTGCAGCTGGCCGATATGATCGGGAGCATCGAGTGAAGGGAGGGGCGGCCTCCCCTGACATTTTTGCAGCCTGCAGGGAATAGAGACAAAGCAGGGGGATGCGGGGACTCAGGGCAGGACCCGCGGATCTGGTAGTGCAGGACCACAGTCGCTGGAGGAGGAGAGAGAGTCCTGTGAGAGGAAGCCGCTGGTGGGAAGCAATAAGTGCAGAGTGCAAATCAGCCAGCCAAGAGTCACAGGAGTCTAGAAAAGGAAAATGCTGCAGGTCCCATGGTGTAATGGGCAGCACTCAGGACTTTGAATCCTGGAATCTGAGTTCAAATCTCAGTGGGACCTTGTGGAGATACTTTGGTTTGCTGCAAAGCCCTGGAGCTCAATGTGTTTGGCTACCTTCTCTCAGGGTGAACTAGAGTGAGGTTTTTCCCTTCTTGCTGGGTGATTGATGCCCACTGGAGATAGGTCTTTGGTCTGGCTGGTTCAATGGGCTGGCGGCTATAGGTTGGGGTCCTAGAACTTAACAGTCTGGCTAGAGATTCCTGTGGATTGATCATATGGTTGTTTCTCGCTGCTTCACCTGATGTCCACAACTTTGGTCCCTGCAGCTGCCACACTCTTCCTCTTGTGCACATGGCATTCAAAAGAAGGAGTGTCAGGGCCAGGCTTCATAGTCAGGGCTAGGCAGGAGGGAGGCAGAGTCCCAGGCTGGAGCCCAACACACCTCTTGTCCTCTGGGCACCTAGAGCAGAGGCGGCTGGTGCTGACAGCTCCAAGGGAAGGCTTAAAAGCCACAGAGCAACCGAGGGCAGGGCAAGAGGAGGGGAGAACCATGCCTATGCGTGGCCAGCAGACAGCCACAAAGACACCGGCCAGCCTGCTCCCTGCTCCCTGCCATGCAGAACCCCCACTGAAGGCCACCCACAGACCAGCATTCGTTCTGCAGCCGGTATCACAAGGTGGTTGGAAAGCATCATAAAGAGGGGCCAGCCCCCTGGGTGGGGCCTCTGACCGTTCCCACTCAGGAGGCTCCTTTTGGTGGTGGGGCAGGAGATATTTCCCCCAAGAGGCTTTTTCCCAGCTGCTGAGAAGCACAGAAGTACCCGGTGTTTGCTCTTGTGGTGAAAGGGTTAATACGTTTCAGCGGCCTGGTTAGCTCAGCTGGCAGCACCTCTGGCTCTTACTCTGAAGGCTGAAGTTACAATTCCCTGTTTCAGTGCTTGGGGCTCCTCTTCAACAATACAACACACAATCTGCCTAAGCCCCTACCCAGTAACCTGGGGAAACTAACCCTGGCCACTGGGTGCCTCTAAGAGGTGATACTTTCCCCACTCACATGCACTGAGTGTAGAAAAGAAACTTTAATAAAAAGGAGGAAAATCACCGTGTATTAACTTGGGAAAACACCACAATGAGGATTCATAACACAATACTATGAGCAAAACACCCCCCCACAGTGCGCTGGGCAGTGGCCTTTTGCCTCGGGCTCTTAAATCCAGACACCAGAAGCTCTGTGGATGTGCCCCTCCCTTCACTGCACCTCACCCACAGCTGCTGCCCTGGGTCAGTGAAAACCCAGAGTTCACCTCTCACCTCCGGGGGGGAAAGCCCCTTTCTCCCTCCGCTGTCTGGCCACATTGCCGGCCACTTGCCGTTCCCCCCTGTCACCGCTCTGCTGGCCACCCTCTCTGCTCTGGGACGTCATGTGGTCCCACCAGGAGCGGAACAGGCTCCCTAAAAGTAGCAGCCACCAGAGCCCAAACAGTAGCCCCACCCGTTCCACTCGAGGCCACGCCCCTGCCCCCCCTTCTCCCCAAGGCCCCGCTCCTACACTGCCTCTTCCCCCAAGACCCCTCCTGCCGCTCGCTGCTCTCCGTCCCTCCCCCCCTCACTCGCCCTTACGGTCATTACAAAGTGGCAAGGCAGAGCCCTCCCATGTTTAAAAGCCCTGGGGTGTTGTTCCCCCCTGTTCAGGCACCCCTGGGGCCCTGCACTTCACACAGCTCTCCCTGATTTCAGCTGTTAGTGAGGGAGCCTCACTGCTAGCGCAGACTGGGCAGTTTCTTGCATGAGAGACACTGTCCCAAAGCAGGACTAATGCTTAGAGCTGGATATCAGTGATTTCAGATCTGTTGGTCTGCAGCAAGACTCTCCATTGAGTCTTAACCAGCTCTGTTATTACAGAGGGAAGAACAAAAGGGTCAAATGGTGCCTGGAAGCCTTAAAAAGGATCCACCCCACCAAGTACAACACTTGTCGCTACCTGCTCTCAACCCCACTGAGAATGTTTTGGGGTCACTCCTTGCCTGTATCAACCTATGGGACTGGGAGAATCACAGCTAACCAGCGGTGCAATTGGTTCACGCACAGTACTTATAGGGCAGTGCTGAGAGGAGCTATGTTGAAGCTATGAGTTCAAACCTCACCTGGAGCACTGGTTTTCATTAGCCAAATGGCTTCACTCCCTCATTTGGCCCTGTGGATGGTAGAATTCCAGCCCAGGGGACCCTGAGGAGGGGAGGAGTCAAAAATGCCCCCTTCACTTATTACCTCCTCTCCAGAGCTCAGGTCAGAATCTACAATCCTTTCTCCCTGCCAGCCCCTGTGCCAGGATCCCTCAAGCAGAGCCTGGAGTCCTGCCCATCCCTGAGCCTGGAGGGAGAGGAGCAAGGAGCCATTGTTAGAGGGCTTTCCCTTCCCCCGCCCACTTCCCTGGCTCTTGTCACGCAGGCAGCAAGCAGCAAAAGACCAGAAGTCGGAAGCGCAGACAAAGGGATGTTTACTGGGGTTAGTTTCCAAGCAAGCAGATTCCGAAGCCCTTCACACCAGTCGGGCTTATCTCTATACACCGACAGAGTCTGTTCCCCAGTGTCCCCCTTCCCAGCTCTGACACCGCAGTTCTTAAAGTCTAGGCCTGTGCAGGCAGCCTGAATATCTCTATTCTAACAGCCATCGGTCCCTGTGGGAAAATGATCTATTCAGGGTTGTCCCTAGACATTTTGGTGCCCTATAGGGCACCCCCATCCCCCAGCCCGAGCTGGCAGAGCGGAGCGGGCTGGGGCCAGGTCACTCCACTTCCCGCCGCCCGGTAATTGCAGGGCAGGCCTGACCCCACACTCATGGGGCGTCGGGAAGTGGAGTGATCCGGCCCCAGCCTGCTGCACTCTGCTCCCAGCCTTGGCACTTGGGGGGTGGGGGGGAAAACACCCCCCAGCACTCACCAGCGGCGCGGCTGGGAGCTGGTGGAGCAGAGCAGGCTGGGGCCAGGCCATTCCACTTCCCACCGCCCAGTGAGTGCCGGGTGCGCCTGATCCCTCCTGCCGTCCACCGGGATGTAGCTCAGGGGAAGGGGTGGAGTGGGGGGGGAGGGGAGGGATGGGGTGGAGCAGGGGTGGGGGCAGACAAGTGGGGTGGGGCTTTGAGGAAGAGATGGTGGAGCAGGGGCAGGGGCAGCTTTCCTGGCCGGCTCAGCCAGCCGGGGGATCAGGCTGGCCGCTGGAGCAGTACGCAGCTGCGTAGGGCACCAGGAAATTTGGGGCAATTTGGTGCCTCAGATTTCCTGGCACCCTACACAGCTGCGTAGTTTGCGTCTGGGTAAGGACGGCCCTGTATCTATGTAGCTCACTGAGGGGTTGGTGGGCTGAGCTTCCCCCCTGCTGGAGCTTTCCAGGGATGAGATTTTGATGAATTGCAACAAGAAGAAAATCTCCCCTGTTCCTGTTTGTCACCTTGGCCCCTTCTTGTGCCCCCCTCAGCCTCTGTTCTTTCTGCCAGGGGCGATGCAGAGCCAAGCCCCCATCTGCCTGAGTCACAGAGTCTGTGGCCACCTCTGAACTATTGCCACTGGAGAGTGTGGTTCCCACTTCTCCCCCAGAGGGGCTGCAACAGCAGCTCCCCAGCTGGGTCTGGGGGTGTCAGAGGTCCAGGCTATAGGGTGCAGGGGATCCAGGGCCTGTGAGTCCCCTGCCTGAGGGGAGACCAATGCATGTGGTGGCCATAAGCACCACAGGGTTTAACCCCGTCTGCTCCCTTCCCCCCGGCTCTGATTTCGGTGACACTGAAGTCCCCCTGTGGCTGGGGAGAGGGATTTGTGGGCCCAGCACAGTGCAGTGGGCTTCCAAGACAGCCTGTAATTCAGCAAGCGCTTTGCAGCTGGGCCTTGGGCTGGGGGTGATTTTCTCTCCTCACAGCGGATGGGGGATGCGCTAGGACCAGCTCCTGGCTCTGTTTTTGGGAGCTGGTTTCCCGTGAGGACACACCAGACATCACTGCTCTCTGCCTAGGGGAGAACCACCTGGGAATGTGCTCCTGGCCCAACCGATCTGGAAGGTTAAACGGGATAGTGGCCAACACAGCAATGTGGGGCTAGGTCCCTGAGAAAACAAAGGGGGTGGGGTGAGAGCAGAGACGAGAACCTGAGATGGGGGAGGAGACAGGGTCTCGAGGGAGGGAACAGCTGGAGAGAACCAAGGAGCGCAGTGGACAAGTCTGCCATGTGAATACTAGTGGTCACAGGTGTTCTGCAGAAAACCCACAGCCAGCTGGTCCCGTGGGGTGATGGTCGGCCCTCGGGCCTCTGACTCTCACAGTCCCAGTTCAGAGCTTGGCAGGACCTGCTGGAGCTGCGTCGTATTGGTACGAAGCCCCAGAGGCCCTACTGCTCAGCATCCCAATTGCACAAAAGTCTCTCTTTTCCCTCCTGCTTGGTTACTAATGCCCACTCAAGGGAGATCTTTGGTCCAGATGGCCCCATGCTATTGAACCTGAGAGTCCAGCTAGAGATGCCTTCCCTCCTTTGGGCTGTCTCATAGCTGCATTCCTGGCTGCCTCAGCTGATGACCACAGGCTCTTCGGCACCCCAGCCCCTAGCCCAGGGCAGGTGGAGGGTTTGGAGCTCCCCATAGTGGCTGGGGCTCCCTAGGTGGCTTTTACCATGGCCCGACTTCAGCGTCTGTCCTGGCTTGGGGGCAGGGCCTCCAGGGGAGGAGGAGAGTTGGGGCCATGGAGAAGGGCAGGGCCTCGGGGCTCCCCGACTTCTACCGAAGTTCCGGTGCTTTTGCTCAGGAGCAGAGGCTGCATCATTGTTTAAATCTAAACCAACACCAGATGAGGATGGAGACATTCCCCAGGGATCTCAGTCCGAACCTGCAGCCCTCAGCTGTTGCTGCTGGAGGGCGTGAAGCCCTTTCACTCGTATTGCCTAGTGTCCCTAGCTCTGAGGCCTTTCTCTCTCCTCGTCCTGAGGGACCTTCCACTCCATTCCCAAGCCACCTCCTAATTATCCAGGGGCTCTTCTCCCAGAAGGGGATCACTCGGGGGCTAGATCCCTCTTTGCCTTTTCTCTGTGTCTAGCACAGTTCGAGGTGCCCGTGGGTGGGGTGTTTGATCACAATGACCCTACGTGGAGCTGCCATTCAGCTTCCCTCATTTGGTCTCATCTTTCACTGAATCCAACATTTTTTCAATCCCTCATCACCATCCTCCCAAGCACATTTCAATTGCCTCCACATCCCTTAACCAGGCAGTGTCCTTGTAGTGTGGGCTGTCTCCATAGGCCCTTTCTCAATCTTTCTCACCCTCTTGTCTTGAGTCTCCTGTGTCTCTGCTTTCTAAGCACAGACTAACTCTGGCTGTTCAGAGGAGGGGAGGACCATGCCTATGTGCGGCCAGCAGACAGCGACAAAGACCCCTAGCCAGCCTGCTCCCTGCCATGCCAAACCCCCACTGAAGGCCACCCACAGACCAGCATGTGGGGCAGCTGCTGTCGCTCTGTGGCCAGCATCAAAAGACGGTAGGAAAGCAGGGCCACCCCCCCGGTGGGGCCTCTTACCGTTCCCACTCCAGGTGCTCACTTTGGCAGTGGGGCAGGAGATTTATCCCCAAGAGGCTTTTCCCAGCTGGCGAGAAGCGGCGAAACACCCAGGCTCCCAAGGTGCTATGTAGCAACCCCCCTCCAGCACAGGGACAGGTGCACACTTGGAAGAGGGAAACTGCTCCACACTCTAGCCTGGGCAGCCGCCCATTTTCTTTGGCAAGTCAGGAAGGTTAAAGGCGAGACTGGAAGCACCTGGGGCTCATGCCCCAGCCTTTGTGACACCCAACCCCCAACTCCTTCCTGGGGCTCTAGCTGAAGCCAGAGCACTGGCCTGAGCGGCCAAGAAGAGGTTCCAGCCCTGAAGGGAGCAGGACGTTCAGCCCAAAGGTAAAACTGCACCAGCACAACCACGAAGGGACTCGAACCCTCAACCGCCTGATCCGAAGTCAGACGCTTTATCCATTAGACCACGTGGTCACACAAGAAAAAAAAATCTCTCCAAGAACTTCTTTAGAGAAGACGGACACTGTGTTTCTCAGACTCGGGTCATCTACTGAGGGGGCCTGAGACTCTCTGGGCACAAGAAGTCGAGTTCCCAGCAAGATGTGAGATTTAATTCTCTGGAGCCAGGTGCAGGGCTTTGGCAGGGAGGCTCAGGCATGGGGGACTGGGGTGCAGCGGATGGACCGGCTGTCTAGGTGTGGAGATTAAGTCACATGAGGCACAGAAGGGAGGAGAAGGAGGAATCCTGCTGATGGTCAGTGGCTGTGCAGAAAAAAGGGTGTTGATTCCCCCATCCTAAATGGGCTGGTTGGCTTGACCCTTCTCCCCTCTGCAGAGCATGGCGGGGGCTGCAGCTCACCCCCTGTGGGGCAGGAGGGAACAGGTGCAGGGCGCTGGGCTCCGATGCACCTGGAAGGCAGCTCCAGTGGGGTGGGGCAGGGCGTGTGGTGTCCATTCTGCGTTGCCTGGTGCTGGGCCATTGCACAATCCCCAGCCACGCCGCACAGCGCACCTCGAGAGGCGGTGGGGGGCCAAGCAGATGATCCAGCACGAGGGGGAGAGGATGTGTGGTTGGGGGGAGGAAAAGCCTTGGGCTGCTCTGGGGGAATGCAGAGCAGGGGTGACACCCCAGAAACCTGCAGAAAAGGGATGGACAGGTGGGCTGGGTGGATAGAAGAGGCAGCGAGCCTAAAAGGGGAGTGGAGTCTAGTGGTCAGAGCAGGGAGGGGGCTGGGCGCCAGGACCTCTGGGTTCTATCCCTGGCTCTGGGAGCAGAGGTTGGGGGTCTAGAGGTGAGAGCAGGGGGACTGAGAGCCAGGACTCCTGGGTTCCATAGTGGTGGGTGTTTTTTCCTGTGTCTCCCTCCCTAGAGATCCAAGCCCAGCCCCCTAGTGGAATCTGACTGGGGGAGGGGGTTGCCCTGCCACTCCAGACTATGATTCAATCCCCTCCCCTCACGGGCTCTGACATCACGGAATCTCCCCCCGCCCAAGTCAGAAAGTAGGAGCCCCTCCCCGCATGTGGAGGAAGCTAGTGAGTCTCTTGGGGGTCTCTGGCGGAGGTGACAGCACCCACCAGACACCCACTCATGGTTGCAAGGAGACCCCCCTGCACCCTCCTGCACAGCCCCCTGCTACGAGGGGCCAGGACGCCCAGCCAGGGTCAGGAGGTGAGATGGGGTCACAGTGGCAGGAAGGGGGCAGAGCTGGGGGTGGTGCCAGGTCTGGTGCTGGCTACACAGGGGAAAAACCACACTGCTCCCCCGCAACACACACACACACACACCCCTCCTGGTGTTGGGAGGGGAACAGGAGAAAGGACAAAAGAAGCAAGAGACAAAGAGAAAGGAGGAAGGGATGGATGGAGGAAAAGGTGAAACCAAAAGGACAAACCCTAATGTCCCCAGTGATTCTAAGGGACAAAATCCCAGGTGCGGAATAAAATTCTGCCTCCTTAAGCTCGTGTTTTCCATGCCTAGAATTCAACTGTGACCAGATGGATCAGACTGAACAGGTTTCAAACCTCGAGGAGGCTCTTACCTTCTAAACAGGGACGGCTGTTTTCTAGTAAAATCAGGCAAAGGGAAGGAGAAAACTCGAAAGAGGTTCCTCCTGGCGCTCACGTCCGTGAACCCGAATACTCTCTCAGTCCTCAAAGAGAGACCTCGAGAAGGAGACTTGCTGAAGCAAAGCCACAGGGGTCTCTGAGGTTTCCCTGGCCGCTCGCCCCTGTCCTGCCTGGCTGATGTCAGCATCTCTCTGTGAGGTCACCACCTCCCCACCACCTTTGACCAATAGTCTGAGGTCCTGCAAAAGGCCTTTGTGATGTCACTGCCACACCCCTCCCTTGCTGTGCTAATGTCCTGCCCCTGGCCAGGCACTTTGGAGGTTTGAGCTACTCCCTGTGGTCACCCCACTCAAGGAGCGTTCATTCTAGGAAGCAAGCCGGCTGGACAGGAAAACATCAGATGCTGCTCCCAATGCTACACTCAGTTTTTCAGAGATTAGTCGACTTTATGGCCAGAAGAGACCATTAGAGCATCTAATCTGACCCCCTGCATATCACAGGTATGACACAATAGCTACTTTTGGGGCAAACACATTCCGGAAAGGCATCTAGTCTTCATTAAATGACATCAGGAGATGGAGAATCCACCACTTTCCTTGGTAGCTTGTTCCTGTGGTGAATCATCCTGGCTGTTGAATATTTGTCCCTTAGTTGTAATATGAATTTGTCTCTTTTCACCTTCCAGCCATTGGGTCTTGTTATGCCTTTCTCTGCTCGATTAAAGAGCCCTTTCATACCCAGTCTTTTCTCTCCATTAAGGCCCTTCAACACTTCAATGAAGTCACCTTTCAATCTTCTTTTGATAAGTTAACAGGTTGAGCTCTTTCAATAGCTCACTAGAAGGCATTTTTCTCCAGCCCTCAGAACATTTGCCCCCCACCTCCCCGGTGGCCCTGCCACTGGGCGCGGGGCTTTCTTAGGTGCGGGGCCTGGTTCGGTGGAATTGGCCTAAAGCTGGCCCTGTTCGGGCCCGGGGGGGGGGGTGTGTAAGGCTTTCCCAGGTGTCCTGCTAAGGTGACTCACTACAGGAAGCTCCTGGCATGGAACAGGGGGGCTGAAAGGTCCAAGGTCAGTCCCAGGACGTGCTGAAGGCCAGGAGGTTTCCCGCAGCAACAGCATCCCCTGGGCGGTGTCACACTGATGAGGGCTCTGCCTGGGTTTGGTTCAGAGCTGGTCCAGAGCACTGAGCCTGTGTCAGCCCCCAGCATGTGACCTGCAGGCGCCATTCTGGCAAAGCTCCCTGTCCCTGGGCTTTGGCATCACTAGCCCCTGCTTAGTGACTAGGGGTCAGTTTAGGGGAGTAATTCCCAAAATGTGGGGCATGCCTCCTAGGGGGGCACAGAGGAATGTTCAGGGTTGAGCCAGCCCCCATGGAGGGCACAGAGGGAGCACAACTCAGCCCCACTCTGTCCCAGCTCTTCCCCAACCCCACCCTCAGCCTGGGGCTCTGGCTCCCAGCTCAGCCTCGACCCCCTTACCCCTGTCTGCACCCCTCTCCCCAGCAAGCAACAGCCCCACTCCCAGCCCCGGTTCTTGACTGCGGCTTCCGAGGGGCCACAGCCATGGCTAAGAGGGCACAGTGTGAAATGTTTGGGGACCACTGGTTTAGGGTGATGTTCTCAATCACTTCTACAAAGTCCAATAAAAGCTATTCCTCACCCACCGACCCCTCGATCAGGACTGACTAGGTATGTTCTGCTGCCCTTCACTCATGCAGGAAGGATAATAACATTTCATTCCACTCAATCCTAAAGTGATTTGTAACCCACCACCAGCCAAAACTGGTCATTTTGGGTCATTTTGGCCCCGTCATGCTGCATAGCTAGTCAGAGTAGGTGTGTCTGTGCAAACACGGTCTGTTCCTGAAGTCTTTCCCCCAGTTCCTCACTAGATGTGAGGGGGGAGCTCATTCAGCCCCTGCTTCCGCCCCCTGCCCCTGCTTCCGCTTAGTATGTAAAAACTCCATGTTGTCCCTATCTCTGCTGGCCTTAGATTTCTCCTCCTGTCCCTTTTTTAGCAGTTCAGATGAGGTGGCTGAGTGGTTAAGAAGATGGGCTACTAATCCATTGTGCTCTGCACGCATGGGTTAAAATCGCACTCTCATCAGCTGCATTTAGTTTTCACCCCTCCTTTGTAGACAACCATCTCCCCCTTTGGTACAATGACAGATCAAACAATGTTGCTTCTTGCAAACAAAAACCTTCTCAGAAACTCAGAACTCCCTTGCTTTAAATAAAATGTCTAAATCTCAGATTTCTAAAAAAAAATTTCTCTAGTGCTGTATTTCTTAGTTTTTATCTCAAAAGGAAACATCCTCATCATCTCCCCCAAACACCCTGGGACCTGCCCAAATTATTAAAATACCCTCAACCCGAGCAAGGCCAGAGCAGTGAACCAGAGCTAGTGTCTAGGCCGAGCTGTTCTGAAGGAGGCAACTCCAACATTTTCTCCCTGCTTCCCTTGGCAAGGTCTGACTGAGAAAACACAATTCCCCAAACTGAAAATTTTCTGCTGAAACACCCATACTAGTCTGTTTGGGGACTTTGATTTGAATGTATTAATATTATTCTCTTCTGATTTATCTCAGTTCAGTGTTTGTCCTTCAGATGTGTTTACAGGTATTGAGTTGTGGGGGAGAGAGGCCAATTCATAATGTCTCTACCCCCCTTTCATAGTTTCTTCCAACTTACTAGGAAGCTCCTTTGCTACGATGTGAGTCAAGCAGTGTCCATTGTCGCTGTGCTATCTCGGAGAAGCCTGCATTGTAGACGGTTCCTAGGATAGTCCTTGGGAGTGTGGATCCCTTTAATGGGCCAGCAGCGAGTCTGGCTCCTCCATTGTTACACCTGAAAGGCTGGTGGGGCATTTCTCAACCTCATAACATATCTCAGTAACACACACAGAGCAAAACTTCATAACTTCCCAACCAATGCGAGCACACACAATCCAACAAGATATTAATGTTCAACAGATCAAGACTTTTGAAATGATACCTCACCAGGCAGACTTTGTACAAACCATGTCATCATTATATGAGAGTGGTGAATATGGGGCTTCCAGGTGCTGCTTTGAGCATAGCGTGCCACACCTGGGCTTACATTGCAATGGAGACGTACCCTTAGAGTCCATCTCTCCTGGGATAAAGATGGCAGCAGAGCTGGCCTGGGTCATCTGACTTGAGCTCCTGGAGCTAAAGCTGTGGGGCTAAAAACTGTGGTGCAGATATTTGCGTTCACACTGAAGCCTGGGTTCAGAACCCTCACCCCTTGTGGGGTCTCAGAGGTTGGGCTCAAGCCCATTTGTCTGCACTGTAATTTTATAGTCTTGCAGCCCAACCCCCAAAAGCCTGAGTCAGCTGACCTGGGATTTGAGACATGTGCCCTGGGTGTTTTAATCACAGTGTAGACATAACATTAGGCTACATCTCCAGTACAATGAAACACCCAGGGCTGGCCCATGTCATATTAATCAGGATCTTGCAGCTTGGTCTGGATAAAGTTGCAGTGTATGTGTCTCAGCTCAGACTCTGTACCCTGCTCTAGGAGCCCAGAAGGTTGGGAGGGAGTTTATCAAGTGGAAATGGTAAAACCACAGTGAAGTATTACCCTGGACTCATGGCATTTCTCCATTGGTCTGTCTGCTCTTAACTCCCAAACTTTCTGTAACTCTGTTATCAGTGCCTGTAAGTGTAATTTAAACCATAGGAATAGCCACACTGGGATAGATCATTGGTCCACCTAGCTCTGAATCTTGTTTTCTGACAGTAGCCAATGCCAGGTGCATCAAAATCCACTCCCCAGGGAACCACTAAGAGTTGAACCCAGGATCTCCTGTTTACAAAACAGGTGTTTTAACCAGCTAAGCCATGGTGCCTGCCTGTGATTAAGGTATCATGTCTGCCCAAACCTGACTCCCTGACATCCCCACCGTGGCCTGACAAGCTTTGATTATGTTTGGATTCTGCAAAGCAGAGGCGCAGGTGACGTTTTCCTTGCAAGCTATGTGTGTGAATCTTTGTCCAGGTCTACACTACAAAGGTATTTCAGCAGAATTATATTGCTCAGGTGTGTGAAAAACACACAATGCTCCCTCGGTTGGCAGCTTGTGGCTGGTGCACACACTGCAATGCCACGTCTGGTGACAAAACTGCTCTGTTTTGGTGACAAAATAAAACCACCTCAACCCAGTGGTACCTTATTGACTGGCTGTTGGGGCACCTGGTATTGGCTACAGTCAGAAGACAAAATAAGGAGCTAGAGGGACCTTTGGTCTAGCTCAGGGTGGCTGTTTTTATGGTGTAAATTACACTCACAGGCACTGATAACAGAGTTACTGAAAGTTTGGGAGTTAGGAGCTGGTAGATGAGTGTTCTAAGCCCCTCGCAGATGACCCCCTCCCTCTGGGACGGGGCAGGTCTGAGCTCTCACACCAAATGGCTCATTGGGGCTGCTAGAATCTGTGAGCGGCTCATTTAGTTTCCACCAAGGGTTGAGTCCTGCTTTGTGCACCGTGTGTGAGAATGAAAATCCTAAACCACCCTTTGAAATAACGAATGCAGCAGGATTCCCTGCCCCAAAGCAGACAGACCCATGGAGAAATGCCATTGAGTCCAGGGTAATACTTCACTGTCATTTTGCCTTTTTCGCTTGCTAAACTCCCTCCCAACCTTGTGGGGTCCCAGAGCCTGATATTGAGCTTGAGCTGAGATGTCTACAGTGCAAATTTACCACCCCACGGCCCTAGCCTGGGAGCCTGCACTGGCACGGGACAGCCGAGGGTGTTTCATTGCAGTGTGGACATAGCCTAGCGTTATGTCTACACTGCCATTAACACACCCAAGTCACTATTCTCAAACCCTGGGTCAGTTGATTCAGGCTTGTGGGGCTTGTGCTGCAGGGTTATAAAATTACAGTGTAAACACTTGGGCTTCAGCCCAGCCTCCGAGACCCCACGAGGGGTGAGGGTCTCTGAGCCTCGGCTCCAGTCTGAGCCCCAGGAGCCCAAATCAGATCATCCAGGCCAGCCGGGCCACAGGGATTTTATCACAGTATAGATGCCCTCTCAGGGTATGTCTACACTGCAGTGTACGCCCAGGGTTAACAGAAGTCATGTCAGCAGCCCCAACACATAAACATAAACCACGAGGGAAAGACCCACCCCCCAAATAAGCTGGGCAGTGTCCTTCTCCCTACGGTTTGTAAGTCCAGCAACCAAAAGTCCTTTAACATGAGCCATCCCCTCTCTGCACCCCACTCACAGCTGTTGTCCTTTGTCAGTGCAAGCCCAGAGGTGCCTCTGTAGAGTTCACCTGCCAGCCTGGGTAGAAAAGGGGGAAAATAAGAAGGCACCGTACTCACTATGTTGTCTAGGGACTCACTCATCTCTCCACAACCACCCTGTCCTAACGTTGGTCTGACACCTACATTTTCGTATTGGGACCCAGACCCCGGCCCACTTGGCTTTGGAGCTCCTGTCCCCTGCCTAGCAAGTGCTATTGAATTGAGGGTGAGTCCCTCAATCGGGGTCTGCCAAGCACAGTTGTGCTGCCCTCGATTCACACAACAAGGATAACAACCCTTTATTTCTCCTGCCCCTATAACATGGAGACTAGGAATCCAACACCAGCCAAAAGTGATCATTTCGGCAAGCACCCCAACCTATTTCCAACATACTGTAAAATCCACATGCAGACTCATACACGAAACCTTGCAAGAAAATCTTCCTGAGGGGATCTGAAGCACCTGCTGCTGGAGGGAAGGAGGGAGCCGTGGGTTGGAACTGAGGGGCACTGGGAATAGGAGGGGGCCTGTGGGTTGGGATTGAGGGGCACTGGGAATAGGATGGGGCTGTGGATTGGGACAGAGGAGAAGGGTGAAGAGGAGCAGGCTCTGGTTGGGAGTGAGGAGCAGTGAGCATAGGAGGGCCTGAGGGTTGGGTCTGAGGGGCACTGGGAAAAGAGGGGACATGGGTTTAGGCTGAAGAGCATCTTCGTTTGGGTATCCAGCAGGACAGGGGAAGGCAGCAATTGATTCTAATTCCTTAGGGATATTCTGTGTGTGTGTGTGTGTGTGTGTGTGTGCGTGCGTGCGTGCATGCGCGCGCAGGGGAGGAACATGCTATATGCCCAGAGGCTTTATTCCTCCAGGCTGCAAGGACAGAGGGGCTGTCAGGAAGTTGCTCCTTCAAACCCAGACACAAAAAGGCCCTTCTGAGGAAAGGGAAAATCCTGAAAAGAAAAAGTAACAAAGAAGATGTGAGAAAGACAGTTTAAGATCTTAATAAGCATCTTATTATTTGACCAGGGACTTGAACCCTGGACCCTCAGATTAAAAGTCTGATATTCTGCCAACTGAGCTAGACAGGCTCACAAACCAAAAGAGCAAGTTGGTGCAGAGGAGAAACTAGTCAACAAAACAAGCGTGGGAAACAATAGAGGAAACCTGCTGCTCTCTCTGGCCTGGTCAAAACTACGAGTTTATATCGAATTTAGCAGCATTAAATCGCATTAATCCTGCACCCCTCCACACAACGAATCCCTTTATATCGATATAAAGGGCTCTTAACACTGGAATCTCTACTCCTCCCCGACGCGGGGAGTAGCGCTGAAATCGGTATTGCTATTTCAGATTAGGGTTAGTGTGGCCACAATTCAATGGTATTGGCCTCCAGGTGACATCCCACAGTGCACCATTGTGACCGCTCTGGACAGCAATCTGAACTTGGATGCACTGGCCAGGTTGACAGGAAAAGCCCCGCGAACTTTTGAATTTCATTTCCTGTTTGCCCAGCGTGGAGCGCCGATCAGCACAGGTGACAATGCAGTTCCAGAATCAAAAAAGAGCTCCAGCATGGACCGTACGGGAGATACTGCAGCTGATCTCTGTATGGGGAGATGAATCTGTTCTATCAGAACTCCGTTCCAAAAGACAAAATGCCAAAGCATTTGAAAAAATCTCCAAGGCCATGATAGACAGAGGCCACAACAGGAACTCGACACAGTGCTGAAACTTAAGGAGCTGAGACAAGCGTACCAGAAAGCCACAGAATGAAATGGATACTCACGGAGGGAGGGGTGACTGACGTCTGTAGCTATCCCACAGTTCCCGCAATCTCCGAAAACCATTTGAATTCTTGGCTGAGTTCCCAAAGCCTGAAGGGTCAAAAACATTGTTGCGGGTGGTTCAGGGTATATGTCATCGCCCCCCCTTCCCCCGTGAAAGCAATGTCACCGTATGTCTACTGGATGCTGCTGGCAGACAGGGTGCTGCAGCGCTACAAAAGCAGCATCTCCTTCACTTCCCTTCCCTTGCGGACAGGCACATGGTACAGTAGGACTGGTATCCGTCATCGTCGTCCCGTGAGTGCTCCTGGCTGGCCTTGGTGAGGTTGGCCGGGGGCGCCTGGGCAAAAATGGGAATGACTCCCAGGTCATTCTCTTCTTTAAGCTTTGTCTAATGGAGATTCAGTCCTGCCTGGAATATCATAGCAGCTGGAGGCTGCCTGCCCCTCCCACTTTGAGCTCTACTTGCAGAGGCAATAAAGTCAGTGTTGTTTCAAATTCCTGCGTTCTTTATTACTTCATCACACAAATGGGGGGATAGCTGCCACGGTAGCCCAGGAGGGGTGGGGGAGGAGGGAAGCAAAGGGTGGGGTTGTTGCAGGGGCACCCCTAGAATGGCATGCAGCCCATCATTTCTGCGGGATGTCTGGGGCTCTGACCCGGAGCGGCCATTTGCCTCTCTGGTTCTTTAGTAGGCTTGCCTTAGTCTAGACAGGACTGACTCTCCCTTTAGACAAAACTTAAAGAAGGGAATGACCTGGGGAGTCATTCCCATTTTTGCCCATGCGCCCGCGGCCGACCTCACCGAGGCCAGCCAGGAGCACCCATGACAGCAGCAGATGGTACAGTATAACTGGCAACTGTCATTGTCAACTTGCAAACTCCCATAGTTCCCGCAGTCTCTCCCGCCCATTGGAATTCTGGGTTGAGATCCGAATGACTGATGGGGCAAAAACAGTGTCGTGGGTGATTCTGGGCAAATGTCTGCTTCTAGTGCTGCAGTGCATAGCTTTAATTCAGTACCATGCAGATCACATTATACTGCAATCTTTCCCACATTCTCGATCTATGGGATAGCTATGGGATAGCTACCCACAGTGCAACGCTCCAGAAATCGAAACTAGCCTCAGTACATGGACGCACACCACCGAATTAATGTGCTTAGTGGGGCTGCGTGCACTCGACTTTATACAATCTGTTTCCAAAAACCGGTTTCTGTAAAATCGGAATAATCCCGTAGTGTAGACATACCCTGTGGTTAACAACTTTGGTGGCTAATTGAAAGGCTGATTGTTCAAACCCAAGTGAAGATGGAGGTGGTTTTTTTTTTTAGTGATGAGAATCCAGTACATTTTAACAAGGCAGAAAATCTCCTCAATGCTGGTCTAGCCTCCATTGGACAAGCATAAGGAGCACTTTTGCTAGATGCATTGGTGGTATAGTGGTGAGCATAGCTGCTTTCCAAGCAATTGACCTGGGTTCGATTCCCAGTCAATGCAGGGATGTGATGTTTTCTCCCCTGGGAATTGGTTTTATTTTCAGTCACATTGTATCAATTTATCAAGGGAATGAGCGAATCAATGTTCTGCAGGTCATTCAACACACAGTGGAGGAAGAAAGGGGCAGGACTATACAATGAGCTGTTGGAGTTTTCCTGATATTACAATGTTTGGTTTATTTTTTTAAAAAACTTCCTTTACTTCCCTCTCCCTTTTAGACTCAGAGCCTTTAAGGTCAGAAGGGACCAGTGTGATCATCTAGCACGACCTGCTGCACCTTGCAGGCCAAAAGACCCCACCCACCCACTCCTGTAATACACCCAGGAGGGGAGGCAGCTCTGTGCTCTGCCCCAACCCCAGGCAGCACATGGAGGCCCTCTGCTCCCCTCCCCCCTGGGTGTGCAGAGATGTGCCAGCAGCACTGAGGTGGCTCCCTGCCCACTCTGCCTCCGTCCCTCCGTGCCACTCCAGAAATGGCCGGCATGTGCCAGCATCCCCTGGGATGGGGGGAGTGTCTCCATTCACTGTCCCTGCCCCGAGTACCAACTCCGCAGCCCGCATTGGCCAGGAACTGCAGCCAATGGGAGCTCTGGGGGGCGGCACCTGCAGGCAGCGGCGTACAGAGACCCCCTGGCATGGCCCACCTAGGAGCTGCTGCCGCAGGGTTGTGTGTACCGGTCACTTTGGGAGCTGCACTGCCCGGGTTAAGCGCCACCCCTCCTGCACCCCAACCCCCTCCCCCAGCGCAGAGCCAGCACCCTGCACCCAAATTTCCTCCCATAGCTTTGCTTGTTTTCCTTTCACCCAGAACTGTCCTTCTCCTGGGCTGCAAGTAGCCACCCCTGGGAAGCCAAGAGGCAGGCACAAGATTCTACCTCCCAGTAGCCAACCGCCACCTCCCCAGGCTTTGCAGAATGATGGTGACGCTCTACTAACCCCACTTAGCTGCACTGAGGCGCTTAGCTTCTGCCCTGCCTTCCTCAGCTCGACTTTCCTTTTTTGCCCCATTCCTGCCTCACTGCCTCCTTTCGCAAGTCATGCAAAGGAGGCAGCAGGAAGAGCCGGCTGCCATTAAGCCAACCTCCCAGGGCAGAGGAGACCAAGCCACAAGGCTTCAAAAGGTGACCAGCCAAGATCCTCTAGCTTTCCCCTGCTGATGCCAAGGCTTTTTCCTCAGCTCATTTCACCACTCTCTGCCCTGCAGGGGTTGGGGTTATAGCAGGTGTTACCCAAAATTGGGCCAGTTAGTAAGCGTAGGGAGGGACTAATGACCCACCAGAGTTTGGCAGAAAGCAGCACATTTATTATACTGACAGCTAACCTCAATATAAACAGGGGGGCGGGAGGAGTCACACTCGCATACTCACGCTCCCAGGACAGGCACGGCACTGGAGATGTCAGGATTCTGCAAGGTAAGTGTCCCACAGCGCAGCTATGGATGGTGTGCGATGAAGGTAAGTCTTCCTGAGGCACATGAAATACAACGCAGAGAACCACTGGCCAGGCAGTCCGGGCAAAGGGCATTCACTGGAGGTACAAGCTTGTGAGTGCTCTCCTGAGCACAGGGCCCCTTCCCCTTTTAAGGACCTGCTCTTCATGGCCTGCGACTAGAGATGACTTGGCTGCATCTGGTTGGTCACACTCCACCTTGGGCAGTGTCCATGCTCTGGGTGTGTGATCGCTGCCTAATTAGAGTCCCAGACACCTTGTCTACCTGGAAGCTCTTCTGCTCTTCAACCAGCCCATTCATCCCAGGAGCATTCCAGGAGGGCAGGGGAGGGGGAAAGCCACTTCACAGGCATTCAGAGAGGGAGAGGAGACAAAAGTGGGAGCAGGGGAAGTATAACAGACCTTTTGAGCATAGAAAATCACTGCTGCTCCTTCAACAGCAGGGACAGGCCAGTAGGAGCTCGGAAAAATTAAACCGCATGTTTCTGCCTGGTTTCAAACCAGGAACCTTTTGTGTGTTAGGCAAATGTGATAACCACTACACTACAGAAACTCTGTTAGAGGCTTTTGCCCCTCCCCTTCATAAGAACGTAAGAATGGCCATACATGGGTCAGATCCAAAAGGTCCATCCAGCCCACTATCCTGTTAGCCAACAGTGGCCATATGGCCAGGTGCCCCAGAGGGACTGAACCTAACAGGTAATGATCAAGTGATCCTCGCTCCTGCCATCCATCTGCTCCACCCTCTGACAAACAGAGGCCTATGGAAGGGACACCAGTCTACCTTACCCAGCCCTGGCTAATAGCCATTCAATGGACTTAACCTCCTATTAATTTATCTGCAAAAAGAAAGAGGAGTAACTTGTGGCACCTTAGAAAACTAACACATTTATTTGAGCAACAAAGTCTTTCCTGGGCTATAAACCCACTTCATCGGATGCATGCAGTGGAAAAATGCAGCATGAAGAGATATATATATACTACACAAGTATCAAAAGGGGTAGCCGTGTTAGTCTGGATCTGTAATGTACACCATCACCAACATTACACCAGTGTAATGTAGTTCGCCAATCGTGTGCCGGCGATGCCCCTCTGCTGTGTGCATTGGCTAGGGTTGGACAATCTCTAAGGAGGGGGATGAATGAGACACAAATCAGATGTTGGGAATGGCGGTGTGCGGGGGCCTGTGGGAGAGCACTTCGGCCTCCCTAGCTGCGGCTGGTGGCGGGTCTTGGGGTGGCCATGGCCCTGCGTCAGGGGGGCTTCGGGACCGGACTTTGGGGGGGGGGGGCTGCTGGCTTCGGTTCATCTGCGGGTTTGGCACCATCACCTGAGGATTAAACAAAGACTGTGAAGGGCTTGCCAACTACAGAACCAGTTTCTCCTCCCTTGGTTTTCACACCTCAACTGCT